>NC_056726.1:93617744-93675244 GCF_019279795.1 Protopterus annectens | reverse complement strand
TTGGAGAAACATGAATTGGTCTGGCAACTTAGGTTGAACTCATATACTCTACCTGGTTTAAATTAAGTCACCTCTTTGGCATGCATCCTTAAGTTGAGAAGTTTACTTAGGTGACTTGTTTTTTTAAAGAAAATTGTTTTTAAAAATACTGTTTCAGTTAATCTTGTTAGTCATCTATATTAGTTGAAACAGGTATCGTAATTTATTACATATATTAACAGTTTCTTGCACATTTAATACTTATTTATTTGTTAAGATTTTCCATATAGACACATTCTTTTTAGCTTCATTTGACACATTTAGCCTTCAAGGTCGTGACAGTTGTCTGTTTATGTCATGTTTTGCACAGGAGCACAATGTTCCTTTTAAAGTGAGTTCCGCTGTGGTGACCCCTAACTGGGAAAAGCCGAAAGAAACAAAAAAAAATGTATTATTGTTATACACAGTAGTATGTACATGTTTTTTAGTAAGATTGTTGCTTCAATAGGAAATGTATATCTAAATTTACATATATTTTCCACTTAGAATATTTGTTGAGTGTCAAGTCTTTAAACAGGGTTATTACGCTTTCTAATTGATTATTTGAGTAATTAGGGTAATGAGTTGATTGTTAATGTTGGCACCCTTTTAGTTATAAAAGGAGTGCTTTGTTGTACCTTGTTGTCTGAAGAAGTTTTCCATTAGTGTTGACGAAAAGCACTTAACAATAAACTGCAGTGAGTGGTTCAAGTAAGATCGGAGCCTGTGTTTTGTTTTATGTTCTGTAGAAATGTCAGATTTTCCAGGGCAAAACATACCTACAGCCATGCATAGTACAGAATTGTACTTATTTGCACAAATAAAAGCTTATTCTAGTAACATTTTAATTGCTTATGCTACTTCACATAACATATATAAGTTTCATATATAAAATAACCGTTTTATGCAACTATTAAAGAAACTTAGGATATAATATTGTCCTGCAATCTCAGGACATTTGCTATGTCTTGATTATTTTCGCAGGACACAACTGAGTAAAGAGGGACTGTCCCTCGCAAAGTGGGACAGGTGTTAACCCAAAAGTCCTCCCTTGGCCAATTGAAAAGGTGGCAAACCTATAATAAGTATGCGGTAGCATGACTCGGCCGATGGATGTGACTCCCAAAACCCAATTATTTGTCTGTATTGAAGAGTCTCAGTTACCATGTATCAGCCAGATGGGAGAAGATTCTATGAGGAAAATACAAATATGATTAATTCACTGGACAGGCCGCCGATTCCGTACAGTCGAACGCCATGCCATCGTCTAATGGGCAGCCATTCCCGATACTGTAGTCATGTAGTCCGATGTAATAGGCATCACAAGGTAATATTTTGGTCCTCGCTCCCACCCAGGGGTGTGAGTGACAGATGCAAGCACCAATGTCGGTGCATTTGCAAGTGCGGGAGCGAGCGGGTGTAAGCGTGTTTGGCTACCAGTATGAGAGTATTGCACTGGTAAAGCAATGTAGAGGCTAACCAAGTGTAAGAAGCTGTAACCAGAGGTCATCAGTGCTTAACACCACGCAAACCCACGCACACCCGCTCCCAACTGCTTTAATGTGCCTTACTCCCTCCATATCCAATGGCCTTGTTCTGCCCTGCAACCAAATAAACGTCCTCTGCAAGAATCGGAAACAGGACCCTGCACACACAGCTAATGTGAAGTACCAATACGCCATGGCAGATATACAGACAACGGACAGTACCAAAAAACATATCATACAGCGCAGTCATTCAACAGTATAGGAATGTATCCCAACCTGTAGATGTATATGTGTATGTTTATGTCCAGCATATAGGTACATACATATATAGAGATATAGCAGGAACATACCATGTGGCAACAAAGCATTACAAACTAATGAAACGGGAAACACCAGCGATGCCTGTATTATGTAGTGGTGTTGTTCTATGTGATCTTAAGACTCCCTCAGACAGACGTGTCATTCATACATGCAATAGTTGTAAATTGGCTGTATACATTACTCTGTGCATGTAAAGTACATTAACACAACAGTACCTGTCCAATCATTATGTGTGAACAGTACTCTTGCAAGGTGCTGTGTGCAACATCATCATCATGATAAATGTAAATGGGGTAACCATAGAGGGACCGGTAGTGTTGTGTGTACAATGGGGTCATCCTCACCACATGTACCTGGACCATTTAGGAGTGATGTGCATACCAGGATCGTGTGCCTGAGGGACAGGGTTGAGGATAACAGGAGTATGTTGTGATGCATATTACAAGGGTTACATGTGTCCAGTGGGCACGTGTGTGAAATGGACAGCTATGTATAGGGCAGATGTTGTCCTAGGAGCCAATTGGCCTTATGTTCCCATAGGTGAGGGTTGGATGTAAGAGACAGAGTGTAGGTATGGCCATGGAGGATAGATAGGATCACAGAAATGACAGCATACAGGGTTAGTATATGACACATGTGGGGGAGTACACCCCGGACAGGGATGGGTGTTCAGCATTCACAAGCCCATGGGAACAGTGGAATAGAGGTCCCCAGCCATGGGCGACCTCCACTGCACTTAAACAGCTGCAAAGGAGACAGTGCTGGGGACTGTCCAGCAGGGGCAGCATCACCCTGTAAATGTGACACTCCACCCTTGAGCTTGCGTATCTGGCTTTGGAACCCCTTAGTAAGCCCCCAACGCAACACGTCTGAGACTGCATGACAGCAGACATGTACCAGTCTGGTTCTGCTCCCAGGGGGAACATGCTCCATCCTCAGTGGTGGTACCACCAGAAGGTGGTGCAGAGCCAACAGAGGTTGATATCCATGGCTGGGCTCCAGATGTGCTAGTGCCCAGGTGCCATGGTCAGCTGAAGTGGGACAGGAGGTTCTGCTGGGACCTCCCAACCCATTCAGCCTATGGTGTTGCAGTTTAAACCCACATATGGCTTAGTGATAGACAACAGCATACAGGATTACCTACAACGGTATGCATAGATATCACCATCAACCCAACACAACAGATGGTATACATTTGTAGGGGGAGCACAACACATGCATATATACTGCATGCCATGTGAACAATGTGTAGTAGATGTGTGACCACAGCTATGAACAGTTGCCCATTATTGGCTTGTCACTGGGAACCCCAGACAGTGTCTGTCATACCACTGTTTCATGTGACACATGTCCAGTCAGGGATGCAATGGCAGTAACACATCCCTATCATCATGTACTGTCTGCAATCCTCACTCTATGCTTCTGCTGTGCACAGATGTGTGTTCAGTGTGTAACATAGGAAACAAATGGTTGCACACACTGACCAGTTCACAGATGGCCCTACAGATGGGGGTCCCTCATGAACAGAGTACTGTCATGTCTGTATTAAAACATGCAGAATAGCCATTACCACACACATGTTAAACAGGCAGTAGTCTCAATGCAGCATAGCAACACTTACATGCTGTAGTCATGTGTGGCACATCACCCTCCTGTCTTTAGGCTATTTCCCACCATGTATAATGTTTGAGGTGCATCTAGATATCATATGTGATGCCGTGTCAGAACACCACATCCAGGTACCACTCACAGTGACTGTCATGACCAAATACCAACATGTTTTCCCTTGATAGTGTACTGTGTTTATCATGCGAATGGCTATGGGAACACCATCACAGCTGTTCCACATGCAATCAGCTAGAGGAGGACTGCAATAGGTGCAGAGGCCATCACCTGACCATGTCCATCACTTACAATACACATGCTGCTGCTGTGCAGGTGTACTCCTTCACATCCTCCAGAGAGTGTGTGGGTGGGACAGGCAAAGTGCACCAGGGAAGGGCTTGGAGACTTAACCCTGTGCATAGTCTGCTGCACTCCTAACAGTACTGGGGTCAAACCCCTGACTGACTACTTATTACTATTACATGTGCATGACGATATTACATGTGCCACAAAGGTGACATGTTGCTGTGCTGTAAGAACATATATGTGTGTCGGTGAGTGACATCTGCAACAAAGATATAGTAGACATTCATTAGGTGTGGCACACATGGCTGTCCACGTGAATGGATGCCATTGTCACCACAACCATACTCTCTAATGGACACACATTGACACTCTTTGCCAGGGCCACAAATACACAACCTAACTACTTAGTTTGCCACACTGCAGTAATGCACAGGACTACATGCACCACAGGGGATATCTGGAGGTTCTATGGGCTAGGGCATGTGAAAGTGTTTGACATCTGTTGGTATGCCAACGAGGGTTATACTGGGAGTGACTGTGGTTGGGAGCATCATAACCCACATGCAGACACAAGGTGCCAGTACTGGCATGCATGTATGCATTCCTTCATGGGTGAGTAGTAGTTGGCTGTGTAAGATAGCTGTACAAGGCTGGGTGAGGGGCAATCCTTGGCATTGCATCACCCGACAATGGTGTGCAGTGCAGGGGTGTAGTGTCTGCAATGTCCCACACAGATGGGTACTGCATGATCTGCCCTGACATCCTGGTCACCAATGTGTATGGCCATAGCTTTGAAATGCATGCCATGTCTGTGTTTGATAGTCCTTCACATGGACATTGCCTGGGAAGTGCATGTCCCACAATACTGTACAGTGACATGTACAGGTGTACCTGGTTTGGCAGGCACATGTTGTGTACACAGCCTGTTATCCCCCAATATGCCAATACTGGCCTGGTGTGGTGAAAGCTGCTTATAGTGAGCAGGTTGACCCTGTACCTGCATTTATAGTATGATACAGGTATTCCGTGGTGTCAGTGGCATGGGTCCATACAGGGCGCATGAGTACAGCATTGCATGGCCTCTGTGGATCACATTTGATGGCACCACATATGTTGCAGGCATCCAGTGTGGAACTTAGTGAAGGCACAATTTCCGCATATATGTGCCTATTGTACCACTGTACAGGGTGCCATGTCCTCTGCAGGTCTCTGCATTCAGACCATGCCTACTATCTTTCATCAATGTGCATAGTACTAGCAACATAGTGGGATATCCTAGGCAAGTTTGTTTGTGCATGGCACATTGGTGCAGGACATATACCGGGTACTAATAGGGTTGCATACTTTGTTCACCAGGCCTTTTGCCAGATGTAGGGGTATGGCTTGCCAACACAGTCCCATGGCTGACTGACAGCTGTACTCCTCGTGAGGTGGCCAATGTGTCATAAGACGGACACCATATAGGAAAACTACAAAATCTGCTCCTCAACATGTCCAATGGTAAGACACTCACAGCCACCTCTACACAGGCTCTGACAGACAAACACACACTTGCCATGTCCTGTATACAAGCCCCTACCTACTGTTTCACACTGCAGCAATATGCTTTTAGGGCACGTGCTACGGTGAATACTGGGTTGCAGCCCACCTACAGGTGTAGCCCTAGGTGAGTGACAATAGCAGGAATGACAAAGTTGGTCATGTGATTTGGACAGAGCATGCATACTCTACAAAGCACTGTACTTGTCTCACACAGACAGACACGCACACATGCACACACTTGGCGTGTCTGGGATTAGAACACCAACCTAAGTACTTTAGCACACTACAGCATTATGCAGTTAGAGAACATGCTACCCAGATTACTGGGTTACAGTACTCCCAGAGGTGTATTTCTAGATGGGTGACATCATCAGCCTTGCCAAGGGTGGGTATAAGAATTGTATGGAGTGTGAGCAGTCTAAAAGCATTATTCAGTCCTCAGAAAGACAGGAGCAAACACACACACACACACACACACACACACACACACACACACACTTGGCAAGCCTGGGATTAGAACACCGACCTAACTACTTTATTACACTACAGCATTACGCAGTTACAGAATGCACTAACAAAATTACTAGTACACAGCATTCCCAGAGGTGTATTTGTAGGTGATTGACATCATCAGCCTTGCCAAAGTGGGTATATGAATTGTATGGAGTGTGAGCAGTCTAAAAGCATTGTTCAGTCCTCAGGCAGATGGAGACAAACACACACACATGGCAAGTCTGGGATTAGAACATTGACCTAACTACTTTATTACACTACAGCATTACACAGTTACAGAACACGCTACCGAGATTACTGGGAAACAATATTCCCAGAGGTGTATTTGTAGGTGGGTGACATCATCAGCCTTGCCAAAGGTTGGTATAAGAATCCTATGGAGTGTGAGCAGTCTAAAGACATTATTCAGTCCTCAGGCAGACAGGAACAAACACACACACACACACACACACACACACACACACACACACACACACACACACACACACACACACACACACACACACACACACACACACACACACACACCAGTGGTGGGAACGGAACACCTGCCTATCTACAGATCACTATTACAATACTACATAGTTATGAGTCGCGCCACACAGACTACACATTTCAAGGCTGTCATTATGACCTTCTAGGAATGCGGGCATCAACAAAGATGCTGGCAGATAAGATGCACATACCTGTGAACCTGTGTGTTTAAAGTAGGAATCCATCCTGATCTGAAGTATGCCCATCTGTGGAATGGATGACTACTATCACTATACAGGGTTACAATGGCCATGCCCATACACAGAGGCACATAACCGACACAAGGTGTCACTGGGCATGCTCACACATTTAGTAGTACAGGGCTGTTCAGAATGCACTATGTGTCCATCTACACAAGGTTATACTGGGCATGCTCATACACTTAGTAGCATAGGGCTGTCTGGGATGCACTCTGATTCTAAGCATGGAAGGCCACAGTAGCCATGCTGTTACAGTTAGATGTAAAGACCACATTGTAATGGGCTCTGGTGTTTGTAGTTGTCATTGTTAGCAGAAATGCTGCTCTACCTATATCTGACACCGGTCTTTTACAACATCTGCTGCTGTCCATCACCTTAGATGTACCATCCTGTACCAAGTACAATACCACAACTCACAGTGATATCTTGTTAGGAGTGGAAACTGCTTGACCAACACAATGAGCCTTGCTAGGAGTGGCAACTGCTTGACCAACACAATGAGCCAATATCCTGCTGTAAGTACGAGGTTGTCCAGTGTTTGACATTCTGGGATGACATGACTGACAGTAGACAGGCCTTTGACACATATAACATGCATCCATGATTCAAGGGAGTGGGGATAATACTCAGGTCACATCCACCCATATAGTGCCATTCCAAGGCAAATGTCCTAAACACAGGATAACACCCTGACACCAAGAGGACAACTGCATTGTATGCTTATGCTAACCAGTGCTAGATGTGTAGCATCCATAATCACAGCTGCTCACTGTAGATCCAATAATGGGGAGTACTGACATCTGTGCAGTGAGAAACACCTGGCTGAAGGCTCTGTAGTGCACAATAGCACTACCACCATATACCTCAGAACCAGACATGTGGGCCATAACACAGGTATGGACTGCTCCAGGTGGTGGTGTCCCCACATACATAGAGGCCACTCACATGTACTGACAGGTACCCACACAAAATGCATCACAGCTGAGTCAGGTGCAGGACACAGTGTCAAATGTTGCATTCTAGGATGTAAACCTCAGACACCACCATGCACTCGGACCACCAACACACATCCATGCATGTTGTAGGACATATAAGAGTACACCACCATGTGACCCTTGACCAGTGGACTGTACCAAGTTCTAAATCAACTGTAGAGAGCACTCGTGTACTGACACAGTTGCATCATGTGTTATGCAATGCAATGATACTACTGTCTGTAACCAGGTCAGCTGTACACATACCAGGGGCCCTTGGTTATTTACAGCATTAGCAGATGACTGTTGCTGTACACCAGTACACACCCTCATGTTTGGATATGACATACATGTACCTGCCCTGGATATGTACATGCCACACACACACAACATACATGTAAATAGCATAGCTGTTGTTGTCCTTTGTGCAGTCAGGTGGCTACAACCATTACACACATGCACATGGAATGTAGGTCCATGGCTGCTGAATGCTAACAGTACATAAGGTCTGAGATCACTGTTGACAGAGGTAACATTCCCTCTGTACTGGTCACCCATTACATCTATTATATCATACAACAGTCCATGTGTCATGTATGTCATTACACATGTCCACCAATTGCAATGCCTACAAACATGCCCAAATGACAGGTTTGTAGGACCTACACAAATGTACATGTAGTGGTGTGCATTCAGATACCATGCACGTGCAGTTGCTGATGTATGCAGGTGACGTGTATCTTAGTACATCATGCAGTTGCAATGCAGCCTCAACATTGCCAACTGTATATGGTGATATGCTGAATATATGGAAAGATGTACCTCAGGTATGGACAGATGTGTGGAAATAAATAAGTGGTGGGGCATCTTTGCAGATGGATGTTTTCTGAGGACAGCTCACAGGTGTGTCACAAGCGGTCCTACAATAACCTGTGTAACCAGTAAGCAATGGTTTCATTAATTGAAGGGCATAACACACAACATAGACAGCGGACAGGGTGACACCGAAGGTAAATCACTTGACACCTATAACAGTTAAGATGTCCCATGTGCATATATCAGCACTGTTGCCAAAAGAAGCGTTAGTACACTTTGTAACGTGTGCAATACTGCTGTAAGTCTGTCATACATATCATGAGCTAGGCAGGTGTTTGATTCACAGTACTGGCATGTGTGGTTGTGTGTGTGTCCATATATGTCACGTATGGTGGGGAATACATCTCAATTGTTACTCACTCTCCTGTACACTAGTGTAGACATCTGTACAGACTGCAATGTAGAAAGCAGGACATAGGCAGGGGTGTGTATCTCACACATGTGAGTTATCTGTATGTGCGTGACGTGTATTCAATAGTGAATGCCACAGTGTGTGTGTGTGTGTGTGTGTGTGTGTGTGTGTGTGTGTGTGTGTGTGTGTGTGTGTGTGTGTGTGTGTGTGTGTGTATGTATGGCTGTCTGGTCCCTGGAGTGAGGATGTATGTTACCATACTGAACTGATAAGACCCCTCCCCCCATCCAGGCGATGTAATCTACTATCCGTGTTGATGTCCCCGATCTTAGGCCATACTGTCTACCTGTACATGTGTATTCTCTGTGGTGCGTCATGTAGGTGCACAGTACTGTAAGGATGTTTTGCACATAGGCAGGGGTCCTCACCTCAACAGTAGCAACTGTATTTGAATGTGTGTTACTGTGTTGGTGAATCCGTGAGTGTGTGGGTGTGACTGTGTCACTGAATACATGTGTGTCAATACATGAGTGTGTGGGTGCAGTTGTGTGTTGGCATTCTGTCATGGGAATGTGTATTACTGCTTCCCAATGAGGCATCACACTTCCCACTGGCCTCTACCCTTGTAATCAGCTAGACCACTCTCTTACCTCACCCCTCCATGTAACTGTACCTGTGATGTCACCCAGTATGGATGTCACGTCTGTAGTGACAGTAGCTTAATACATAGCTATCATGCTCTTGGATCAGTAGACGTGTTTGGAATGTGGGACATGCTCACTGTGATGTGGCAGCTACACGGTGCATGCTGGTATATTCATACATACCTGTGAGTGGTCCACATTGACATATGTGACACTAACAGCAAACACTGACTTCCACCGGCACATGTAATTAGACCTGAAGGAGAAAAGCAGAACATCATGACCAACATGCAGTTACTGTTGTTGTTACACAAGACACATACTGTTAACAGTACGAAATTCATTGTACACCTGTAGTACATGGTATGTCGGCTGCCTGTCAACAGTACTCAACAATTGTAAATTACACTTATCTTATCTTCCTAGTCTGTTCACCCTGTGCATCAGTCCATATGAGCATGTCCATGCACCGATGGTGTGGATGTCAGGGATGCGGCACAGGCATCATTATATGCACAGGGTGATAATGTTTGCCAGATGCCTAGGCTGCACTATTGGATGACATCACCTGTGTGAATTAGGGCCTTTGATCTAACTGGGCATGTGTGGATGTTATGCATGTGTGTGTTGTGGTTCCCAACATATGTTTTTGGTATGTGCATGTATGTATGCACACAGTTCTGGCATGTGTCTGGCTTACACAGGGGTATTATTGACAGCTGTGGATTGTAAAGGCCAAGTTTTACAGTTCACGGTGTCCGGCCATGGCCATGTGACCTGTGCCTACCAGGGGTTGCACGGGCACTACCAGGCAGAGGTGCAGATTGGGTACTGTCTGATGACACTTGTCCACTGGAACTGTG
This sequence comes from Protopterus annectens, assembly GCF_019279795.1. NCBI lineage: Eukaryota > Metazoa > Chordata > Ceratodontiformes > Protopteridae > Protopterus > Protopterus annectens. Next base: position 93,665,009 of record NC_056726.1, on the reverse strand, counting down.
TCCCTGTTGGGACCATCCAGGGCCACGTGCATGTGGCCTGCTGTGTCGTGATGTGGACTGCACAGCACCAGCTGCACTGCTGCTACCACCACTATGGAAGCGGGCATGTGAGGTAGCTCGTTCACGTAGACCCGAAACAGGTGATGTAGCAGGCCTACATCCATGTGCTCGACGCCTCACCCTTACCAGATGTTCCAACACAGACAGCTCACGCATACAGATTGTCATGCCACTGTCAAGGACTCCAACCATGTCACCCAATCGTCTATCCAAAGCTTCAGCAATCTGCTGTTGAGTATTTACCATTGCCTGGATGTTGTTGTTTAAAGTACGGACAGCAGCCCTCTGAAGCCTCTGATCTTCTCTGTTGTGCCATTTAGCACATGCCTGTGCCTCCATTACAGCCTGAAACATGCATCTGGTGACACCAGCTGCTGCACTCTATCTTGTAGGGGCATGTTGGCCAGAGGTCCTCCTACAAGCAGCACTGGCCACGTGCCTGTGTGGGGCATCACCAGTCAGTTGGCTGACACCATGGTGTGCAGGCACACCTTCCGTAGCCCCCACACTTCCCTGGCCCAAGCTACCACACGTCAACTGTGTGCGGGGATAAGGGGGATATAGGTGGAATGGCAACCAATGGCACAGATTCAGCCCCTGACAACCCTGCCTGTGCATCAATCATACGTTCATCATCACTGCTAGAGTCTGTGGGGACACTAACATCAGATGGACCACAGGAGGGCAATGCACCTACATCACCTGTGAGGGGCAGACAAGAACTGCACATTACAATCTATACAATGCACATACAGGTACACACACACACACACACACACACACACACACACACACACACACACATGCACACACATATACAGGCACACACACAGACACACACACACAGCCAGACACACACACACACACACACACACACACACACACACACACACACACACACACACACACACACACACACACACACACACACACACACACACACACACACACACACACACACACACACACACACACACACAGACACACACACTATGGCACCCAACATGCATGTGATATGACAGAAAGCATGTGACATACATGTGATAAGGCAGACGGCATGCAGCGCAAACAATAATAGTGGTAGTTATCATACATCCCTGGGTTGCACACAACAGCATGCATGTGTCATAGCAGAAGGCATGCAAATTACACAATCATAGTAGTAATAGTTAGCATACATCCCTGTGTTACACCATGTAGACCAGCACAGGTTGACAGTACACCTGCCTGATGTGTGGCATATGACCTTGACAATCACATGTAGTATGACGTGATCTGCTGACATGTGAAATTACATGCATACATGTTTAACACAATGGTGTCCTGTCAAATATACAGTGGAGTAATGGTGTCCCAATGCCATGTTGTCTGTCTGCCCTACAGCTATACTGCACATTTAGCTGATGTGCATGGCCTTTGCAGGGAATCATGAGGCGTCTCTATTGCTATACAGTGTGAGTTACAGACACAGTTCATAGCCATGACTGTGTTCAGATACAATACATATATACTGTGGAATGTGACCCATGTCACTAAGGTGTATACACACTAAACCCTGATGTAGAATGTGTGACACAGGTCACCGAAGTGTATACGGATGACACCCCTGCACATCTGCAACCATATTGCTGCTGCCTGGCAACTATGGCCAGACATGGCAAACTCGTCGGTATGCCATGTCCAACATGACATCTGTGTACCACACACACACACACACACACACACACACACACACACACACACACACACACAGACACACACATGGGGAGCAAGGATGACATTGATGTCCAACACCAGCAAGGGGAATGTACTGTATCTGTGGGCTGATGTCAATACTGCACAGGTGACTGCTTTCATGTCGTGACACACTCAAGATGTTCTACACATCTTATGTGGTGGATTGATGTCACACCTACACAAGATGTGCACAGGCATGTAGGATGTCTAGTGTTCCACATTTGCAATATAACCATTACACAAAGGTCATAGTTGGACCATGTGTAGCCAATGTATGACAGGGTATACACTCAGCACATCACGTCTACTGTGTGTGTTACTTCATATCTCTGGCCATCCTCCATGGCCATGTGTGTACATGTTTTGGCCAAATTATTGTGACGGATGTCTATTTCACATGTCTGTGTTGTCCCATATGACATACACCCATAGATGTCATATGCTCCACTGATGACAGGGTTATGCAGACAAAAGGTGGTATGTTTGGTATGTGGGATATGTTTTTTCAGGATAGTTAGGCAGTGTTGCAGCCAGGCCACTAGATGTCATGAACATGTCAAGATAGCACATCACATTGTGTGACATTCATAGCAGGGCTATGATCCTCACCAGTGAATCCTGTGGGCTGGCCATACTCCAGCTCACTGTGTAGTACTGTTTGTATTCCCCACATGTGTAGTTCTGATCTGTAGTACATGTCCCTACAGTGAACAGCACCTCCACCATTGTATGTACAGCTGTCCACACATCTGGCAATGACAGTTTGTGAGGTTTCATGTTGGTGTTTCACATAGTTTGCAAGTGTTGCACATGGGTAGCCATTGTGATGCATTGCAGGTCTGACCTGTACATTGTGACAGGACCATACATTATGGGTACATGTGGTAAATGGCCTCATGGCAGATAGATCTGTGCATTAATATGCCTGATAAATACTAACAGTCTCACCTGCAACGGGCTGCTGTCGCAGCGGAATGCCAGAGGTACCTAAATAGGAGTAACACAGCAGTATGAGCATTATCCACGCCTGTATGATAGCTACAGGGTGCAATGTGCATATTAACACATACACCAGTACAATAGACTATACTATGGTGTATGTACATGTGTGCATACACAGAGTAGCATACTATGGTATGCGGCATGTGTGTATACATGCCTTGCATATGATGTTACATTACATATTGTAGAGTGACACATGCAACTATATGGAATATAGTTGTTATAAGTGCAGTAGAGACTTACCAGGCAACTCCAGGCTTGGTGGTTGAGAGACACCCACCTCCACAATATCGGCTAATACTTGTGGATGTTGTTCTGCAGGTGTCCCCAGGTTGGCCAGTAGCTCCTCGGTATGTGTGAGTGGGGGCTGGGTTGGTGGCCCCCCACCTGTTGCACCTTGTTCCCTGGCAATTGCATTCACAGGCTGTTTCGCCCATCTAATGAGGTCTGTACAGTGTCTGCGTACCTGCTGGTATGTGCGGTTGTGGCCAACCACATCATTAACCCTCAGGCGAAGTTCCATCCACAGGGCATCCTGCTGCCATGCATCCTGTGGCACATGGCTGAACAGGATATCATGATTGTCATTTAGGTATGGGATGAGGGCCTTATCCTCCAAGTGGGTATAAGGGGGTAGCCTTCAAGCGGCATACCTGGAAGACATAATGATGGAGACAGGTCACAGTAACTCATAGAGACATACAGAGCTACAGCTGAACATACATGTGTATCGCATGTATTACGATTAAATAGTTGTCTTTGCAAATCTATATGACACTGACACCACTGACATGTTTGTGTCACACACATGTGACACTCAATGGTGAGTGGATATTATCACCATATATGTGTGTGTGTGTGTGTGTGTGTGTGTGTGTGTGTGTGTGTGTGTGTGTGTGTGTGTGTGTGTGTCACCTGATTACATTGCTCATACTCCATGTGGATACTGTCTTAATGTGGGCATGTCTGTTTGCCTGTACTGGTGTTCCTACCTATCAGCACATGGCTGGATGTATCCACATTAATGCAGTCGACCTTGATGCTGTGTATATGTCACATATAAAGACTTACACTGCCTTAACGGACATGACCTGTGACCCTGCAGACTTGCTCACGAAAGGTTTTACATGTAAGTGTTTTGCCATATACATCTACACGGCACTGTACAGCAATTCAACATCCTGCCATGTATCACCTGTGTTGCACATGTGATACACATGGGACACTGTCTAGCCAGATGGTACTTGCAGGGATGGATATCAACTATAGCATGCACAGTCAAAGTCAACTAGTAGGTTATATGCCCTGGGCCATGTATGAATCTAGGATGAAAGGTTACCTAGCTGTAGCTGACAGGTGGGTCTCTGGGGCCAGGTGGAGCAGTGCCACATAACTGATCCACAGGGTTAATGATGCATTTACCATGCGGTCATCACACCATGTCTGGACAGGAATGCATAGTATGGCAGAACTATGTAAAGTGTATGGGACAAGGATCTGTCCAGCATGTGGTGATCCTAGTACTAGGAAGGTGGATGTCCATGAAGTATGTGTTTGAGATCAGGATGTGTATGTGTAGCATGTCCAGCATCACTGGGTTGGACATGGATTTATTCAGGGTAGGCATCATGCTACATAGTGGAGATGGGGAATGGGAAGGCTGGTGTAGGCCACCTGATCATGGCCAATACCCCTTAAAGGAAATATGTGATCTGATATGGTTCCCTTGAGTGTTGTGTATGGCTGGACAATGATCTCTATATTCTTGGATGGCACCCTGTCATGATTAGGGTTGCCACATATGACTACCTGACAGGTGTGATGATGTAACTATCACAGGAAAGACAACTGCCCAGCTGCATCCCTTACACACAGTGTCCATTATGTTGACTGCTGCCTAGGTGGTAGTTCATGGGTACAGGGTTATTAACATAGGGGTGACAACGCAATATGGACCTGTCAGATTGTGGCCATATGTCACACACATCACCCACAAAGCCCCTTCTGTATGTTGTCCACAACACTCTGAGTCAACTATTGCTCCTAGGTCATAGTCATTTGCATACTTCAATAGGCAGATGCCTTCTGTTAGTCTGTGTGGTATGGACTACAATGAGGGGGAGTACAATGAATTAACCCTGTCTTACTGTAGCTGGCACTAGTGTGATGTGCATGTATTATTCAGACACCTTCTGTAGTGTTGGTTCTGCCATCAGTCCTGTTGCAAAACACTCCTGTGACATAGGAATGTACATCTAGTATACTGAGTGTAGGTGGAACACAGTATGGGTGATGATGTCCTATGACCTGGCAAGGTTATGATATGCAGTTTGAAATCAACCTTACTGTTATCTACATCTGTACTGCTGACATCAAATAATTTGATCAAGTTTCATGGCCTTTCAGACCAGACTCAGTAGGGTAGTGGTGCAGTACTTCCCATTATCAGTGGTGTCTCCCCCTTTGTGGGTTGTGATACCTGTTGGTGTGCACCACTCAATGTGTGCACAGCCTGACATGAAGCTATGTTTTACATGATGTGTATGTGGAGAGCAACTTGTTTTGCCATGTGTGTATGATACAACCTGGGATGTGGACAGGTCCCATGCAGCCTGAGTGCAACTCTTACCTGCATAGTTGTGGGTACAGGGGCTCTGTAGTGTACAAGGATATATGATTGTGTATCTGTTGGGGGGGACAGTGTGTTTATGTTATCCAAGACCCTATCTGGATTGCTTATTCATGCTCAGCACTTATTCAGAACTTGTAAGCACTACGTAAGCTACTAATTACTATAGCACTCAGTCTTCCTCATTACCTAGAGGTAAACAGGTTTTGTACATACTTTTCTCACTTGCTTGGAGTGAAATAGCTCTTGTACTCACTTTCCTCAGTTATCTAGGGAAATTAGTTTTATATTCAGGCATGTCCAAGGGTCAGCTGTCAGTGTTCTCTCCTGTCTATTTGATGAATCTGGACATCTTGAGGCAATGTAGACATTGCCTCATGTACACAGACAACCCTCTCCGCCTACCACCCAACACTACAACCTGTGAGAGATGCACTTATCTAGCCAAACTGGAGGTAAAGCTCTCCCCAACCAAGACTGACCCTGACAGTCATGTGGAGAAGGTAAACATTCGTACCACACCACACTCATCACATAGTTTCACTGAATCTACACCACCATAATCCACACATAGTAACACAAAAACATTCGCAGAGGCTCTCAATAATAATTTGTCTAAGCAACAGAGATCTCCAAAGCGGAAACACAAGCAGCCTCCATCCCCCAACACAACCCCAATGGCACATAGCCCACAGAGTCAATGTGCCACTCAACCACAGCCAATAAGGCAAATCAACGTACCCAACACACTAGTCATAGGTGACTCTATAGTCAGGCAGACTGATGTCCCACTCACCAGGCTAAACAAGAAGAAGGTTACTGTCAGCTGCATGTCAGGTAACAGGATTCACCACATAACCCATGTACTCAGGTCACTCCACAGCAAGTACAAATATGACTCTGTCATTGTCCATGTTGGTGTGAATGACATGAGATGTACCTCCCTGGACTACCTGAAAAGAGAGATGGAAGAGCTCTCCGAACTTGTAGGCCAGGCAGGTATGGCCTTAACCCTGAGTAGCATTCTGCCATTGTCCAGAATAATACCTCAGTATGAGGACAAAATGATTGACTTCAACAATTAACTAAGCTTCTGGTGTCATTCTAAGGGGATCCAGTATCTGTCTGCTCGGGATGACATGGTCGACAGACCACAATGCTTTGCCACAAAAGGCCTGCACCTGTCGCCCCTGGGATTCCAGATACTGGCTAAGGCTCTTGCTGCTCCTATAGTGCCTTCTTTAGGCAAGGTTCACATAACATATTCACCACCATAACAGGAACAGGCAAGCACAAACTGAGGGTAATGCTAGTCAATACCGGAAGTCTAAATCTCAAAATGCACTCACTCGAGGCACTCCTTGTAATGGAGAACATCGATATCTGTGCAGTTAGTGAGACCTGGTTCAAGGCTCCAGAGAGCATCCTTGCACTATCAGGCTAGAACTCATAGCACACATTTCAGCCATGTAACCTGGACCAGAACACCCAAGGTGGAGGTGTGACCATATTCATTAAGGATATCCACCCCTCCAGGCTAGTTGCTTAGCACAGTGCGTCCGAGGTTATCCAAGTGCAACTACCTCTGGGCTAAACTGCAATCCAAATTGTAGCTTGCTACAGAGCCCCCACCATGCCCCAAGATTTCCACTCCTCTTTTCTTGATGTACTGGAAATTATTAGGGTTCAACCAAACACCCTACTAATGGGCGACTTCACCTACCCCACCATTAACTGGGAAAACTACTCATGTACCAACTCTTTAGCTCAACACTTTCTGGAATTCATAAACACCAATGCCCTGGATCAACTTATCTACACACCCACCAGGGGCAACAATATCCTAGACCTAGGCATTACCAACATGAGTGACCGGTGTTCCACACCTGAAGTCAACTCCTCGTTGGTCCAATCCAACCATAAGCTGAACACCCTTGATATCCACATCCCGCTCCACCCCCCCATTAAGGGAACCACAGTATAATATGTCTACAAAGCCAACTTCATGCTTCTCAAGACAGACGTGGTGAACTTCATGACACCCATGCAGATGGACAATACAGTTACAACTGATGAATCCTACACAAATGCACTCTATAAGCACTTACACGAATCCATGGATCGTGCTATCCCAAACAGAACCAAGACACTATACTCCTAATTAAGGAAGCCAATCTGGTGGTCCCCTGCCATCAACAAAATGTACAACAGAAGGAAGACACTGTTGCAAAAGAGAGTACAATCCCATGTGTAGAGGAGCTCCCTGGTCAGCCTCAGTAAGAAGGTGAGATCCCTTATAAGATCCTCCAAAGCTTGCTATGGAAACAAAACCACCACTAATTCCAACAACAACCACAAAGCATTCTATAGCTATGTCAAATATTTCGATGTCAACACCCAGATCTGCTCTGAGTTACAGCACAAAGGCACGAACATTACAGAACCAACTGATATTGCCAACTTCCTGGCAGATATGTTCAGTGCTACCTTTCCCCCCTCTCACCCCCTAAAGGGCCCATATCTATACAGGAAGAGTGCAGAGTCCCTGTAATCACACCTATGCAGGTAAAAGCTGCACACTCTAAAGCCAATATCACAGCATCCATGGGACCGGACAACATCCCAGGCTGCATTTTACATGAATTTCAGAATGTACTGGCTCCCCACCTATGCAACATGTTCAATAATAGCCTCGCATTGGGCTTTGTGCCCCCTGAATGGTGCACAGCATCAGTTATCCCACTCCACAAAGGTGGTGCCACAACGGACCATGGGACCTATTGCCCTATAGGCCTGACTAGCCTGGTCTGCAAGGCTATGGAGCACATCATCATGGATCTCAGTCACAGAGACATTGGATACCTCCAAATTTTTGACCCCTCCCAGTTTGGCTTTGTTAAGGGAAATCCATGCCTCCTAAACCTGGTGGACTTCTTAGAGACAGTTACCAAGGCATTAGATGAGGGTAAGGAAGTCCACACAACCTACCTTGATCTCTCAAAGGCTTTCGACACCATTCCCCATTCTGGTATTATCGACATACCCATCCACCTGAACATTAACCCCTATGTCATGTGATGGTTTGAAAAGTGGCTCATGGACAGAACCCACACAGTGGGAGTTGCATACCCTAGGTCCGACTGTATACCAGTTACAAGTGGCATCCCCCAGGGTTCAATCCTAGGACCCCTCATGTTCGGTATACAATTCTCTGACATACAGGCAAGTAGAGGAGGGCTTTGGCTGAAAAGGTTTGCAGACGACTGAAAACTAGGGTCCATAATTGTTTCTCCAGTTGATACAGATACCCTCCAGAAGGGTCGCACTGAGACAGATACCTGGTGTCTATATCATGGCCTCAAGCTGAATGCCAAAAAGTACATAGTCATCTCCTTTGGATATAACTAATTACCCGTGGACTACCACATAGGTGCGAGTCCCCTACATACAGAAAAGGTAATAAGGGATCTGGGAAACCCAGTACATAGCAATCTCTCCTTCGATACCCATAATGACAAGGTGGTTAGAATATCCTTCTACATGGCCTCCCTAATCTCTAATGGGTTCACATCCAGAACAAAGGAGGCCATTGTGCCTCTCTACTCATGACTTATTAGACCCATTAAAGGATACAACACCCCATTTGGTATGTACCTTACAAGACAACTGCAACAGATTGGAAGACCATGACAGTACCACACCAAGAGGATTACTGACCTTAAACAGATGACCTATGCAGCCCAACCTAAGAAACTCCAGCTGTAATCGGTTGCATACCGCATACTCACAGGTGATCTCTGCTTGACATACAAGACCCATGTCCGACCCAGTATTGCTGGATATACTCCACCTAAACAGAATCCCCCGAGAGCCACATGCTCTAGGGATATACACCTAACCACAACGATGACTAGGACGTGCTGGACGGATAGATTCCTGACCCGGAGACTCCTCATGCTTTGGAACATGATTCCAATGCACATCAGGCAGGGCCCCTCACTAGCACTTTTCAAGGGAAACTTTGACGGGTGGATGGGAGACAGACATGTACCCTGTGGATCACTGCAGTGGCTGTGCTGGACAGAGGCACAAGGAACTAATGGCTTTGCCATTCAGAGGCAGAGGGAACTAACCTAAGGGGGTGGAGAAAGCCAACACACTCTAGCTAGGCTTATAAATACCCTTGGGCAGACAGCCGAGTACCTATCTTTGCACTTATTAAATGTCTTATGTGCATGGATAGTTAACTAGCTCTTCCATTTTACTTTGCTATCATGCTGATAAACTGTCGGGTGACTACATGTCATATGTATCCCGTTATTGTGTATTGTAAATGCCAATAGACATAACTAATGTTTGCCTAACATAACAGTAATGCTATGCAACTTGTAATACATATCTACCTACAATAATGTACATTACACATTTATTGGCACACTATCCCACAATGCAAATCATAATTGCACAGTGGGCCAACCTTCGACATGTTATTCTCAGTAATACACCCGTACATATGCCTACTGTTACAATATATCAACATATATTATCCCCTGTTATTGCACATACTTGTTGGACCAGCCCTACCACTGACAGTGGCTGGTGAGGAATATTTGGTTTCAAAGCCCTTATATAGCATCCCTTGTGGTGTATGCAGTGTTTGCCTTGTGACCTACAGCAGTACGCACATAAATACTACAAGCATTACTATGCTAAACAATACATCACTACAAGATAACTGTTTCCACTATATGGATTGCGTGCACTTTAAATATTACAGAGCAGGTACTACATACACAGACATACTGAGTGTTCTACATACCTTATTAGTAACCCGAGGTGTCATTGACTGTTAATTCAATCCTTTTCAGTTTGTGTTTCCATCTTCTTTGTAATGTTCTGCTGGTATATACAGATGGTTTGAATGTGTGACAAGCCATCCTTTTATAGTTAAATATCGGTAACAGGTGCTATCCTGACCACCAATTGGTGTTCCAAAGTAGTTAATTAGATGCACATCAGCTGTGCAGCTACTCCATTAGCCAATACCATGGCAACAGTGGTGTATAATTGAGTACTCCACTTGGGCATTGTCCGTTTGCCTTACTTTCGAGGAAGATGGCCTGAATGTGTTGTTTGTGATGTATTTCAACAGCTATATGGAGACAGACAGAGATATATTAGCTTCATGACTCCCATGGATTGTGTGTGATGGCTAGAAGATGTTGTTCTACATGTGAGTACAGCTGTTATATTTCAGAACATTGCTACTTATGCAGGGGTTGTTTGTACCTGATACTTCTGCAGATGTTTCAGTCTGGCAAGGATGTTTGGGCAGCTCAAGGCTGTATGGCTATGCATGAACTGTTAGGTGGTTTACAGTGTGCTCACCATCCTTGGTTTGGTGACCATGTGTATCATACTGTGCTGTTAATCAGTAATTGGTAAGATTTCCCAGTGTACACACAACCCTCTGAAATGGGATTAGTGCAAACAAACCCTGTAACATCAGCAGCTGTTCCATTGTATAACAGCAACTATTTCACATAGGTCCATGTTAGTGTGTCTCTGACAAGGTATGTTAAGGCTTCTGCAGATGTTGTACAGTTAGTGAATGATTTGTGATGTTATTACAGTTTGTATTGTAATTTGTTTGGGTGTGGGGGTGATGGTGGGTGTACATAGCAGATGTAGGTGTGCAGGAACTGCTTTTATACATAATTGATATGTACGTGAGGGTTCCTTCCCTATTTGAACACCTATCCTTTAGTAGACTAATACTACGGTAATTGCAGGCTAATTCATTAAGGCACTGTTAATTGGTTCCTGTATAGCATGCAGGTGATGTTAGTCCTTGAATCCTTTCGGCAATACATTAGAATGTAATAAAGTGTTGCTACATGAAAACTGTGTATTTCAGTCATAGGTATTTGTAGTCATTGGAGTTGTGTTGGTGACTGACCCTCTTTGGCTAGGGTTGCCACCTTTTCAAATGGCCATAGTGGGACATTTATGGATCACACATCAGATTTTACAGGCCGACACAAACCCACGGTCAGTACAAGGGATAGAACTTTCCTTTTTTGCCTAAATATAAGCTTATTCTTGTAGCAGTTTAGTTGCTTATCCTGTTTCTTGTAACATGTAGGTATTTTAGATACAGAAAGAACTATTGTATGCAACTATTGCATTACATATGGGACATAATTATGTCCTACAATCTCAGGACATTTGCCACATTTAATATATGTGGTCAGGACACAACCACCCAAAGAGGGACTGTCCCTGGCAAAGTGGGACAGGTGGTAACCCTATCATTGGCTCATGTCCATAGCACATATTTGTAATAGTGTATAGGCATATACTCTCCATATCCTTTGTTCATAAAGTTTGGTTGTGACCAAATGTGTGATTGCTATGGTCCATGTTATATTCATATATGAACACTTCAACCACTGTATACGGGATACCTATGGAATCCTGAAACCACACAATTCCGACGACCACAGTACCGGGCCCAGACTCCCATATCCCACATTACCAACAGTGACAGTAACTCGCGAAAGTAACACAACCATGGAACACACACACGCACACACAGACACGCTGCTACCCACCACATCCAAACAAACCATCCTACACTATGTATGAGCAGGACCCCTACACCCCCATGTGGGTGTCTGCGCCCCCCACACCCCCTACTTTAATATTCTACCTCCTAGATTGCACAAACAGATGCACAAAGCAAACCCACACCCACACATTACAGTCCCTCAGGAACACACACCAAACTCAGAACACACACTTACACACACTACAGCCCTCAGAAACACACTTATACACAGCAACCTACCTGAACTGCAACACCAGAAGCACTGTCTAAATGTCCCTTAACATCGGGATTTTAAACCTCGCGCTTTTGGTGTTTTGGTACTGTGGTCTTTTGGACTTTAAGCCTCGTGATTACGAGCGTTGGTAGGTCAAGCAGTCGGTATGTAGTAGGTATCCCATTTATATGTACCTCCACAGTTATGTAGATGTTGTTAACCTATCTATATATCTACATATATATGTATATCCCCATATATCGACATCTCTCTCTCTCTCTCTCTCTATATATATATATATATATATATATATATATATATATATATATATATATATATATATATATATATATATATATATATATATATATATATATATAGCATACACCTTTCATTGGGTACATGCCGGTTTGTCTTATTTCCACACATTCCTATCTTTTGTGTTTTATCCTGTCAGTATACACAACTGCCATTGGTACATCTCAGGTAGCTTAGTGGTAGGTTATTGTGAAGATTGTGTACATGGTTGCGTGTTCTAATCCTGGCAGTGGTAATTTTACCTCTCAGAGCAGGCACTGGTAGTGCAAGGGTGATTAACGCACATTTCAGTGGTTGTGTGTTCCAAATGTTTATTATTCTGTGGAATACTACCTATATATGCAAGCTGTGGTTAAGGTATACTATGTAACATGTAAGTCATCTGAGAAGATTCCTGTCACGGATACTCCCCATTATTTGGAACTACATCCCTGATTACCTTATACGAAACCCCTCACTAACACTCCAGGGAATCCTTGCAGAGTGGCTGGGGAACAGTGGATACACCCCAGGGATCCCGCAATTGGCCCTGCTCCACAGAGGGGCAGTTAGTTAATCAATGGGGTTGCGACAGTAGACACTTTTTGGCTATGCTTATGAGTGGCCTCCGGCAGTTAGGCAGGTACCTACCTATGTATCTATGAACCTATACATACAGTATGGATACATGTTGATAGCTTAATTTACTGTTCAGGTATTGACTTACCTTGTGCCAATGGCAGTTGTGTGTACAATAGTTGAGGGCTACCTATGTAGGATGCACACAGTAGACCACCTATACATGACAATTTACAGGTGGTCGTGTGTGTGTATGCCATCCATGTTTGCTGTGTGTGCAGGTGGAGAAGGGTGTCAGTCCATAAGTGCCTACACTGTCAGTGTGTGTGCTATACGTTCCCTCTTTGCCAAGGCATGGGCATACTGGGCACACCTCCGTCTGCCTACTGGGGCTGGCACAGGGTGTTCGTGGTCTGAGTCCCTCTGTTCCTATGGGGCCCTTGACAATTGTGGTGGGCTTTGAGGGCCTTCATCATTCTGTCCCTGCTGCAGCTGCTTCTGCAGGATCATATTGTGCAGCATGGCACATACTATGAAGATGTGGGCGCACGTGCCTGGAGAGTACTGCAAGGCTCCACCAGATATGTCCAAGCAACGGAACCATGATTTCAGCATCCCAAACATGTGCTCTATGATGATTCTGGTTTCTGCATGTGCCTCATTATGGCATTCTTGCGTGGCTGTGTGTGCATTTCTAATGGGAGTCATCATCCATGGTTCCAGTGCAAAGCCAGCATCTCCCACCAGGTGGCCATATGGGATGTCCCACCTGGCAAATACCTGATACAGCTGTGAGGCATGCCAGATGTGGGAGTCGTGATAGCTTCCAGGGCTGCCAGCACACACATCCATGATAATGCCCTGGGCATTGCACACAACCTGACAGTTGATGGGGGGTATCCCTTGCAGTTTATGTAGTGCCTACCCTGCTCACTGGGTGGTGTCTTGATGTGTATGTGCATGCAGTCTATTGCACCCAGTACCTCTGGGTAGTCTGCCACATGGTGGAAGAGACGCATATTGCTGGCCAACTCCTCCTGCGTTCGGGGGAAGTATATGTGCTCATTGGCATGTGGTGACATGGCATCCAGGAACTGGTGGAGTACCCTGGATGCTGATGCCTGTGAGATTCCCATGATATCCCCAGTTGGCCTTTGGAAGGTACCTGTGGCTAGTATTCTCAAGCTTACACATACCTTCGTGTCCACTGGGATGGGTTCCCCTCTGTTACTTCTCACTCTGAGGTGTGGCTGGCACAGATCAAAAGTTGCTGTATGGTGTCCCTGTCCATCCTGTAATGCTGTACTATCTCCAGATCATGTAGCCCCTGGTAGGTTACCCTGGGTCTGAACACTCTTCTCCTCCTCCGGTGCCTGAGATGGTTGTCAGCTTCATCCTCTACACCACTATCAGTCTCCAACACATGCTGGTGAATCAAAGCTATGGCAGCCCCTAACATGTACATATTAAAAGTTCCCCATCTGTATACACCAATGGTGCAGAGTGTCTGGGAATACACAAGTGTGTGTGTGTGTTGGGCTTTCACACCTTATACTATTGTGCAATGGATGATGCTGGTGTAATTGGGTGTGTATGTGCAATTCCAGCTGCAGGGTATCTTAATTATGGGTTTTACAGCAGGTACTGCTATTGTGGGGCCTTTGGTATTGACTTACGCTTGGCTGCCGTGATTCGTCTATTGCCCTTTACTTCACTTTTCAACCCGATTCCACTCCCATTGTCAGACATGCATCCAGCTGCCTGCTTTCTTGTTTTGTACACAACCCATGATTGTGTTACGAAATGTGTTATGTAGTGGATCAACTGCAAGTTTACTTTGTTCTGCTGTGACAGTTCTCTTTTCTTTGCAGTACGGCACCTCCCCTTTCCTGTTCTGCAGGTAGCTGCTAGCAGCCTTATTAGCTGTTGTCAATGGCCCACTGTGAGTTCCTAGGTGTTAATTACTCATTTGTACTCCAATTACCATGCTGCAGCATTTCCGTATTGTCTTCCTGTATCCTTCCTATTATAGCTGTGGTGTGCGCTGCCCACAGCCGTTTACCAGGTTTCAAGTGCATTTTCATCCACGTTCACATTCATTTTCGGTTACCTTGTGTGCTCTCAGCTAAGCAAAGCTATGGCTACTTCCACAACCCTATCCTGCGGCTTTGCGTAGCAAAAGGCAACCTGGATTAGCAATGCTCCAATGTGCTTACAGCTATGGTGGCGCACCCCTCTCTTGATGTCATGTTTACCTCCAGGCCACAACTCGGTGTTGTACCACTACGCCGTGTGGTACATACTTACGCCGGCGGGGAGTTTGTGATTCAGTATTACTTAAGTCATTTGCATGGCATTGACTTCCTAGTTACTGTGCAGAACACTGTCACAGACCCTTAGCAACCCTTGTGCCATGGCTGTGGTGTAGCATGCATGCCACTGACTATTATGGGTAATTCATGAATTGTGTTACATTGCAGTTTTATGACATCTAAATATATTTTCATTGTGATCCTGTTTGTGCACCGATGCACTGCGGTTTTACTTTGTGTTAATGTGGCCATGACATTAAATGTTATTTTTTATGTGTTGTGCATGTTTTCTATGCCATTGGCTATATATTTAGCCATTGGCATATATTAAC
Source organism: Protopterus annectens (assembly GCF_019279795.1). Classification (NCBI taxonomy): domain Eukaryota; kingdom Metazoa; phylum Chordata; order Ceratodontiformes; family Protopteridae; genus Protopterus; species Protopterus annectens. The sequence goes on along the minus strand of NC_056726.1, from coordinate 93,649,237 downwards.
ATTATAATACGTAAGTTTGGTCCACTTTCATGGCTCCAATTTTATGTTTGAAAAAATGTAAACCTTTTTTTGGTTTACATTTCTTCATGCTTATGCTACGCCTGCACCACTTCATGAATCACTATATACCTTCATTTGCATGCTACACTGCTGCGCATGGGGTAATTAGCATACATGTGACAGGAGCTGCGCAGCTCTGGCGTATGCTGGTAGTGCACATGGAAACAGCTCGTACCTGAATCGCTCGGCGGCCATATTTGGCATTAGAATGCAGAAGCTACTCTGGCACCTGGCGCAAGCTTCATGAATCCTGGTGCTTGTGTATAATAAATATGTTTTTTCATTACTTTACCATGAATTTCTTGTTGTATTTCACTTGAGTATGTTTTTGCCTTTGTCAGATTGGGCTTAGGTCATGGAAGAAAAGGATATGATAATGAATCCACTTTCCCAGTTATCAAATTGCAATAAATAAATAGCAACAGTGAGGCAATCAACATACAAATAAATAGAAGATTTATAAGACAAATAATCATAGCTAGCTTGAATATCCTATTGTAAGATTTACATTTATGCAACCTTTATTATGTGTTATCACTTGTATATACAGATCTAGTGTTCAACACATTATGCAGTGTATTTAGAGAGTGTTTCCTAATAATCTTCAATCATCTGTGTTTTGGATTTATTAATGTGATTCATATAAAAGTTTTACTTTTCCAATCTTTTATTTTTATTAATATTAGCATTTAAAACAACACATATTGGTAGGATATTTCAGATACATTTATCACGTGCTGCTTCAGATGTGATACTGTTAGTAGTAATGGTGGGGGAAAAGTGTTATTTTCCCTTGTAACATTAAAAAATAAATAAATAAATAAACAAAGTTTTTAGATTTAATTAACTTGAAAAATACTGTTAGCTACTTTGCAGCTACAGGTGATAGTACAAACATCAGGCTTTATTCACTACTTAATTCATTTTTATCAAGTAGGTAGTCTAATATATTTAACAGTAGTATGGTACACAGCAGGCTTACCACCCTCTCCACTGCAGATAATGATTGCTGTTGTACGATATTCTCCATGGACCCAAACCCTGTGAAGAATATTAGCACACTGATGCATGCAATTTAGCTTCAGTGCATTATGAGAAGACCGAACAAAATAAAACTGCACTGGAGGGATTAGCACATGTTCAGGAAAGCCTGGATTTGACACAGATCCTTCCATAATGAGACAAGGTACAGAATGAATTTAAATGAAATGATGTCATCATTTAGCAGACAAATCAGGGCTACTGGAGATCAGATCATGTCCATATCAACATTGTAAATGATGTTGCTATAAGTCGGTGGTAAGTCTTCATGCTACTTATATACCGTTTAGCATATTGTATTATTTATAGGATAACCAGTGAAGTCAAGGAACTAAATAACAGTTTGACATATGTATCATCAAAATAAGGCATCCGTTATATCTTAAACATTTATTTCAAAATGATATTCTTCAAAATGATGTTGGGGGAATTCATTAAAGTATACACAGACTTTTTTCTGTGTAGGCATAGTGGCACTGTGCTTACATGAAAGTAAACAGATGTGTGACCCAGTAAACAGTGCTAAGGGATGTGCATGAGTGTGCCAACACGGAAGTGTCCATGGCATGCAAATGACCTCATAAGCAGGTGAATTTCATTCAAATAAGGGTGGTAGAGCAATCCTGTAAGCAGATAGGCAGTCCTGCAGTCTCCATGCTGCTGTCCATAATGTACACAGAAAACTTCCATGTACAGGATGTAAAACTGACACCAGGGGTTTTAAAAGTTCACTTAGAGTGGCACAAATAGCATAGAAGACACAAATATGTGCAAAACTATACACCAGGTGTCCAAAACTGTATGGAAAATAATTTAAATTAAAATTTTTTTTAATAATCCCAGTATGTTTGCGCGGTGTGCCACAGTGCACAAACATGCTTTATGAAAAAAAATAAATAAATGAAAAAGAGTGTAAAAAACAGATTTATTAGTATGTGACAGTAATGCATTATAGGACCCTGCATGGAGTATGTACAATGGTAGACTGTTGTGGTTGCTAATGAGGCAGCGCCTGGAATTGTTTAGTTTTTAGGTTCTGTGCATGTATCCCTATGCAAATGAGCTGTGGTTACTGAATAGCACAAATGGGTATCTGTGTCCACAGATCCCATCCGTGTAGGCGCAGAACCATGTTAGTGTCCACAGAAGAGGAAGCTGACATCAAAAAAGGGGTGTGTCCACATTCTTTTATGCTCATTGGAGCTCAGCTGTGCCTGTTTGCATGGGTCTATATTAGATCAGTGAACGCTTAAAAAAGCGAACGCTGATTGATCGACCTTATGTAAGCGAAAGCTTACAATCTTGAACTGTCAGATCGGCAATTTTTTTCCTAGGGAAAAAAAATCGCTGATCCAAAACACATACACACAACACAAGCACACCAAACAAACAGAAATCCACACACATACTACACCTAAAATCTGACACCTAACCCTACACTAAACTATGCACACACCACTAACTATCTAGTTACCTTAACCCAAACCCTAACCCTAAGGACCATCACTATTGCACACTCATCTCACCTGCTCCCTAACCGTAACTCACCAAACCCGCCCTAACCCTCACGTCCACACAATCACACACATACCTACCCCATGCCCTAATCCTAACTCACCTAACTCACCCTAACACTCACATCCACACAATCACACACTTACCTGAATCTGACCCGTAACTTTCCACCACAGCACTGAAAATACCGAAGCAACAGAAACAGACAACCGAATTGTTTCCCTAGGAAAAAAATTTGGGTTTCTGTTGCTTCGATATTTCGGACATTCGCTAAAATAAGGTCGATCAATCAGCATTCACTTGTTTAAGCATTCGCTGATCTAATATAGACCCTATTTGCATGGTGGGTGCTCTGCTTAGCAGGTGGGTGTGTCCAATGACTACTAAGCTTTGTTTACCTTTGGGACACGCTTTTCAGCATGTTTCCATGTGTTTACATGGCATGCCACTGTGCTGAGCAAGCCTGGCCATGGGGGTGTGTTTACTGACTGCTGAGCATTGTTTATTTTTGCATGATGTGCCACAATGCTCAGTGAGGAAGGCTGTAAAAAAAAAGGGGGGGGGCTGAGAAAGCCAATGATATATTAATTACTGATGACCTCTGCTTCACTTAAATGAGGGACATTAAAACCTTTTAATTATGTACATGGCAGGTGGAATTCATCATGCATAGTCAGTCACACAGGCTGCACCTACAGAGGGCACTATAAAGGTCGCATATACCCTACAATCTTATTTCACCCCCTTACTCTGCACCAGTGGAGTACAAATTTGGGATTTTTAACTGAAGGGATGCTAGAGGCTGCATCAGGTCTGCTACATCTGTATGTGTTAGATGCTGAGGTCAGTGCTAATGCTGCTGCTGACAATAGGCTTAGACTAAGAAGGAGAAGAGTATTCAGGCCAAGGGTAACCTTCCAAGAGCTGCATGAGCTGGAGATTGTAGAGCACTACAAGGTGACAGAGACAAACTACAAGAACTGACTGTGCTTTGCCACCCTCAACTCAGACCCAGAGCTAACAGATGGGAACCTATCCCAGTGGAAACAAAGGTATGTGTAGCCCTTAGGATAATAGCTACAGGTATCTTTCAAAGACCAACTGGGGACATGATGGGGGTCTCACAGGCATTAGCATCCAGGGTACTCCACCAGCTCCTGGATGCCATACTACCACATGCCAGTGAGCACATTTATTTTTCCCACACCCATGAGGAGATGGCCAGCACCATGTGACTCTTCTACCATGTAGCACACTACCCTAAGGTACTGTGTGCTATAGACTGCACTCATGCACACATCAAAGCACCACCTGGTGAGGCATGCATCACAGCTGCACCAGATGTTTGCTAGGGGGGACATCCTGTATGTCCATTTGCTGGGGGAGGCTGGCTACACACTGGAACCGTGACTGATGACACCCATCAGAAATGCACCCACAGAAGAATGCCATAATGAGGCACATACTCAAACTAGAAACATCATAGAGCATGTGTTTGGGCTGCTGAAGTCACAGTTCCAGTGCCTTGATACAGCTGGTGGAGCACTGCAGTACTCTCCAGCAACATGTGCACATATGCTCACAGTGTGTGCCATGCTACACAATATGATCCTGTGGAAACATCTGCAACAGGATCAACAAAGGGAAGAGATATAAAGCCCTCCACCAGTGCCTAGGTCCCCACAGCCACACCAACAGGGGGACTCAGAGGAGTAACCCCCTGAGGTTGTCCCTGTATGCAGACATAGGTGTGCCCAGTATACCCTGGCTTTGGCCAAGAAACAATGCATAGCACAAGCACTGATAACCTAGGGCCCTAGGCATTGACACCTTACTCCAACTCATATACATATGTTAAAATTGATGCTAGGCAACCCACACAACTTGTACCTAACCATGTATTGGCTGTGTACTGAGTGCATCAAACAGAGTCAGCCATGAACTACAGGTCTGTTAATGACTGCATTCACAAGATAAGTCAGTCTCCTATACACCACTTATAAGGGATACTACAATATGGTAGCATATGTATAGATATGCTGCATGGAATATAGTGGGCTACTGGGCTACTTGCAGAGATCTAACAGCCACTTGGTACAACAGGTACTCTCTAATAGTATGTGCCCCATAATATTCACATGACCACATGGCTGGACAATCCAGTACAGTATTCAAGGGAGATGGCAAACTGTGGGGTCACAGGACAGTTGCATGACTGTCTACGCCAGCAGATCATGGGCTGGTCGCCCCCCACCCCCAACACATCAGTGTTCTAATACAACTGCTGTGACAGTAAGTCCACAATGATATATCACCAGACCTGACAACTCCAGAGCTGTGACAGGGAATATGGCCACAATTTTTTTATTCAAGTAATGCAGGGGTGGAAATGTATGTAAGCTGTTGACAGTGTGAGGAATAGAGCTTTTCTGTCTGGCAGCTGGTGTGGCTTACTGGGCTAGTAACATTAATATTGGTGATGGTGTTGGTGGTTCAAATCTCATAGCAGCTACATCTTTTACATGTGAGGTACTCGTATGGTGGTATTCCCACAGAGTATCAAAACCCCTTAAGCTGTTAATGCAAGAAAGCTGGTCAAAGCCAGAGATGATGGGGGGACAAAGGGCCAAACCTACAGACAGACATTATACATGCTTTGAGTAACCTATAGGGTGGCTAGTATAACAGCAGGTTGCAACAGGTCAGATTAGCTGCAGGATGTAAAGGCCATGCACTTAAACGTGTCAGTAGTTACAACAATTCAGTCATTGCATTTTACAGCATTTTACCAGAAAACCACAAATGTATGAGGAACAGACCTGACATATGGGGTGAAATGCTGAGCATTCTGCAAAAGCATGTATGGGGAGAGTTATGCCGACTGTCACCCTGTGTATAGTGTTACATCATGTACCCCAGCCACATCATACCTCTCAACCTCTTAGAGCAAGAAATCTGGACAAAGCCATGAGTAAAAGTGGGACAAAGGCCTACAAGTATGGACAATACATATATATTGCTCTTACAAACTTGGAAAGTTGATAGAAAATAGGTCTTGCATTAGCATGAATTTCCTGATGGGTATGGAGTCTGAAACTCAAATGTCGGTCATTATTTCTAACTTCAATCTGTAATGATTTGCCACTAATTTTCCAGGAAAGCAGAACCAGAAGCAATCAGTGTGAGATTGTGAAAGTGCTTACTTTTTACCTTGTTTTATTAAATTTGGAGTTCTATGTTCGTTCCTCAGCTGTGGTCATTTTGTTTCTATAATTAGCTCTGGCCTGGAATCACCTTGTAAGTGCTGACAGTCACACCTGGCATGCTCTCACACTTAGCTTACCTGATGGCAACTCTGTTGCCTCTTCCTCACAAAGACCTGATATGTAGAAATATGTCAGTGCATACAGACAGCTATGTATACATAGCTGTCTGTCCCTATCCCCCTGAGATAACCTGATTGGAAATCTGTTGCCTCTTCCTCACAAAGACCTGCTATGTGGAAATATGTCAGTGGATACAGGCAGCTACCTATACATATCTCTCTGTCCCTATCCCCCTCATGCATGATTAGTGTATCTATAAGTATGTGGCATGCATATGTATATATGTGTATATATATATATATATATATATATATATATATATATATATATATATATATATATATATATATATATATATATATATATATATATATAGCTATATAAAGTATAATGATACACAAACTCTCCACATGTATCTACATAACACATTTACATAATGTACACACACACAGCAACAGGCAAGGAGAAATCCTTATTATATACATTTATATATATATATATATATATATATATATATATATATATATAAAAACAAAATATTACTGCATGAGTACTCTGACTGCCACTATTGTCTGTGATAAACTGTTCTACACAAAAGTACCTAGGGAGCCATGCATATAAACCGCTGTACCTTGCTGTTGTCATATATCTGCTGTACTGCCATGCCATTCTGTGCCTCTGTATTGACATCATGTGTCAATGGTTTGTGTCCTCAGAACCCTGCAACAGAAACATGTACAGGTCTGTGACACATGTCATTCTGTAACACTCCTGCCAGTACATCATGCAACATAGGATACACAAAGTTCAATGTGTAGTCCTGCTATATGCCAGCATACAGTCCCTGGTGTGGGCCACAAGTGGTATGGCAAAACAATACAACATTACACAAGTACATGTGTTGTAATCATGTAACACTGTGCATCAGACATATAGTGGCATTTCCCTGCATTGATGGCATGAATGACAGGGATGTGGTACAGGTATCATCACATGCACAGCATGTGTTGCGGGGGTGCTGGAGGCCTAGGCTGTGCCAAACTGCTCACAGCATGTGTGTGACTCAGGAAGGGGTGCAGGTTAGATGGGCCATGGAAAGGTGCTGTGTGTGTCTGTAGGTGACCTGTATGTGACAGTGGTGTTTGAATGTGTGCATGTACACAGACAAGCCCTATGCTAGCCCTACATGTGTGTATGGTAGACAGCTATGGACTGTACATGGTAGAGTGGACAGATCACTGTCTCCAGTCACAAACATGGGAACTGGGTCTGCCAGGAGTAGCACTGGCACCACCATGCTTAAGTCAGATGTGCTAGCACCTGACAATGACTATTGCCTGCTGGGGCTGTGTCCCCCATGGGAACTGCCCAGGACCACGTGCTCATGGCCTGTCACATCATGGTGTGGACAGCACACTTCTCTCCATAGTGTTGGAGATACTCCCACTATGACAGTGTGATTGTGCATGGCCGCATGGGCTCTCAGCAGATGGTGTTGCTGACCTACATTCACATGTCCAACGCCCAACTCCAGCAAGATGCTCAAGCACACACAATGTGAGGCCTAAGACAGACACTGTCTCAGCTCGCTGTCTGTGCACTGCATCAGTCAACCAACCCAGGGTGTCCCCAGTGCAGTGGAGGCAGTCACTGTGCTGTCTCCATAACACTAAGCATACGTCTGTCTGACTCTGATATGCTAATTGCAGCCAAAACAGTTGAAGTGCACTATCATTAGCCAATGACATGCTAACACAGTGCAATATATAAGGCCTTCATGTAGACCTGGGCCTCTTTCTTAGCTGTTCAGATGGACATTACTGAGGCATGGAGACTACTGCATTACAGAGGATAGGTGACATAATTGTGAACAGTGGAGATGTCTGCAGTATGTCCACAGTTCCACCTAATATGTGTGGTCAGTCTCCCATGACATTGTGGTCATCTGTCAAATCACTGACAAATCATTGTGGGTTGCTGTCAGTAATGACACACACATTGGAGTGTCAGACTTCATAAATGTCAGAATACGCATGTGAATGCAACAGCTGTTATTCAATCACCTGACTATCTTTGTAAGTGCACACTCTAAAACATGTCCCTAACTCTGGGCCTTTGTCATCACATTAAGTATGGGTTTGTCTGGATTCCTTGTTCTGGGGGGTTGGTGGGTATAGTAGGACTGTAACAGCTACCATTACATACAGCTGTGTATGCTACAGGCTACTGCTGCAGGCTAGAACACATGGCAGATGGGGTTTGAACATTTTGGAGGACAGCAGGCTGTATGTGTATGTGTGGTAGCTGTGTCTGCCCTGTCATTACAACAGAGCTGGAGTAAGGGTACCCTTTACAGTCCAATCGAGGCATGTGATTCAGTAACATCTGTTATGCAACAGTGCCAATACCAGAGTTGTAGGCAACATATAGTTATTCTATGCAGATATGAGCAGTGTGTCCCTACCTGCAGGCCTTGTGGGAGGAGAGGCTATATTCTGCTCTTCTGAGCTGGGAATTTCTGGTTAAAGTCTTATAGTGCCTGCTTATTTGAACTGTTTCTTTCTGAAATTGGTGCGCCTTGTTTGCTGTAGCATAGACTAGATTCAGGTCTGCTGAATCTAGCTTTGTTTGTATAACTTGAGCACTAATCCAGGCCATCTTTTTTGGAGAAGGTTCCCCTGTTGCACCCTTGTGGCAGGAGTGTGCAGTTAGAAGGGTCTATATTAAAACACCGAACTTTCAAAATTTCGAGTGTTCTAATATCGACCCATTTTCAGCGAATGCTGAAAATATCGAAGAAACAGAAAACCAAATTTTTTCCTGGGGAAAGAATTCGGTTGTCCATTTCTGTTGCTTCGGTATTTTCAGTGCTGTGGTGGAAAGTTAAGGGTCTGGTTCAGGTAATTGTGTGATTGTGTGGATGTGATGGTTAGGGTGGGTTAGGTGAGTTAGGGTTAGGGTGCAGGTCAGGTAAGTGTGCGATTGTGTCGACGTGAGAGTTAGGGCGGGTTAGGTGAGTTAGGGTTAGGGCACGGGTGAGGTGATTGTGCGATAGTGGCGGACCTTAAGGTTTGGGTTTGGGTTAAGGTAAGTGGATAGTTAGTGGTGTATGTATAGTTTATTGTAGAGTTAGGTGTAAGAGTTTAGGTGTATTTGTGTGGATTGCTGTTTGTTTGGTGTGCTTGTGTTGTGTGTATGTGTTTTGGAACAGCAAATTTTTTCCCAGGAAAAAATAGGGTTCGATATTAGAACACTCAAAATTTTGAAAGTTCGGTGTTCTAATATAGACCCCAGTTGGAACTTGTCTGATTGAAGACTGCTGGAACAGGGCTCAGGTTTGAGCTTTTTTACTGGTTAATTGTGTAATTTGTTTAAATACGTTTGCTTGTTTTCTATTGTTATATATAAAAAATGCACTTTATTCATCTGCTTTTACTGTATTTGTGCTCCTTCCTACTTTATTACTTTATTTTGCTTCTGCTGCCTGTACTTAATTGCATTTATTCTGCTGCATTTATTACTGCTTGTTAGTAGCCTGGATAAATTGTAACTGTTATTCTAAGCCTTTGGTTTAATCACTTGGGCTTCAGACCAGTTGTTTTACATTAAGAAGGTTTCTGGTCTGCACTGTTGTGGCAGGACAGGTAGCTTACATCCTTCTAAGTTGGGAGTTGCTGATTGAAGACTTACTGTCTGTTATTCTAAAAGTGTATTAGTTCTGGATTAAGCGCTTGGGCTTTGGGACAGTTATTTTACATTAAGAAGGTGTTGTCTACACTCTTGTGGGAGGAGAGGGTAAATTCTGCCCTTCTGAGCTGGGAATTTCTGGTTAAAGGCTTATTGTGCTTGCTTATTTGAACTGTTTCTTTCTGAAATTGGTATGCCTTGTTTGCTGTAGCATAGACTAGATTCAGACCTGCTGAATCTAGCTTTGTTTGTATAACTTGAGCACTAATCCAGGCCATCTTTTTTGGAGAAGGTTCCCCTGCACCCTAGTGGCAGGAGTCTGCAGTTAGAACTTGTCTAATCGAAGACTGCTGGAACGGGGCTCAGTTTTTAGCTTTTTATTGGTTAATTGGCTAATGTGTTTAAATCAGTTTGCTCATTTGCTACTGCTATATTAAAAAAAAATACACTTTATGCATAGCTAAGGTTAAACTGTTCCTGGCTAAGTCAAACACACAAAACGAGCCAGCACCAGGTTAAAGGCAAGCAGAAAACTTCCTTTTATTGTGGCATGCCACAATAAAAGGAAGTTTTCTGCTTGCCTTTAACCTGGTGCTGGCTCGTTTTGCATGTTTGACTTAATTCGGATTGAGCCGTGCACTGGATCCACCGTGCGTGATTTTGGTTTGCTCTAAACTGTTCCCGGCGCCATAAAGTCGGCCCTACAAATTTTCTCTTAGCTTAGAACTAGCCAGTTTTTTAGTTTTAGCACTCAAATCTGTTTCTTTGAGCTCAACACTTGTTCAGAACTCATTGTAAGTGCTAAATATGCTATAAATTACTACAGCACTTAACTTTCCTCACTTGTCTAGAGGAAAACAGTTTTTACTACTTAATAAATAAGCACCTATCCAGGCATGTTTAAGGGTCAGCTCTCAGTGTTTTCTCCTGTCTACCTGATGAATCTGGGCATCTTGGGGCAATGCAGCAATTGCTTATGTACACAGACAATCCTCTCTTCCTACCACCCAACACTACAACCTCTGGGTAATGCACTTATATAGCCAAACTGGAAGCAAAGCTCTCTTCACCCAAGACTGGACTAGACAGTCAAGAGGAGAAGGTAAACACTTGCACCACAACAAACTCATCATGTAGTCCCTCAAAACCTACACCACCAAAGCACAGACATAGAAACACAAAACACGCACCTACATTTGCTGAGGTTCTCAATAAAAATCTGCTCAAGCAACAGAGACCTCCAAAGCAGAAACGCAAGCAACCTCCACTCCCCAACACAACCCAAATGACACATAGCTAATAAACTCAGTGTGCCACTCAACCACAGCCCATAAGGCATGATAGTGTACCCAACACTCTAGTCATAGATGACTCTATAGTCAGGCACACTGATATTCCACTCACCAGGCTAAACAAGGAGAAAGTTACTGTCAGCTGCCTGTCAGGTGCCAGGATATGCCACATAATGCACATACTCAGTTCACTCCACAAAAAGTACAAAAATTACTCTGTCATTGTCCATGTTGGTGTGAATGACCTGAGATGTACCTCCCTGAACTACATGAAAGAGACATGGAGGAGCTCTCCGATCTTGTAATGCAGGCAGGTATGACCCTAGCCCTGAGTAGCATCCTGCTATCACCCAGAATGATACCACAGTACAAGGACCAAATGACTGACTTCAACAATTGGCTAAGCTTCTGGTGTCATTCTAAAGGGATCCAGTATCTGTCTGCCTGGGATGACATGATCGACAGACCATGATGCTTTGCCAGAGATGGCCTGCACCTGTCACCCTTAGGATTCCGGATACTGGCTAAGGTTCTTGCCATCACTATAGTGCCCTTTTTAGGCAAGGTTCAAATGACAAATTCACCACCGTAACAGGTACAAGCAAGCAAAATCTGAGGGTAATGCTACTCAGTGCTAGAAGTCTAAACCTCAAAATGCACTCACTCGAGGCAGTCCTTAAAATGGAGAACATTGACACCTGTGCAGTGACAGAGACCTGGTTCAAGGCTCCAGAGAGCACACCAGCATTGCCAGGCTATAATTCATACCACACCTTTCGGCCACCTAACCTGGACCGAAACACTAAAGGCAGTGGTGTGTCTATATTCATTAAGGATATCCACACCTCCAGGCTAGTTGCTCAGCATAATGAATCCAAGATTATCCAACTGCAACTAACTCTGGGCAAGACTGCAATCCAAATTGTAGCTTGCTACAGATCCCCCACCATGCCCCAGGATTCCCACTCCTCATTTCTTGATACATTGGAAAATATTAGGGTACAACCCAACACACTAATAATGGGCAATTTCAACTACCCCACCATTAACTGAGAAAATTACTCATGTACCAACTCTTTTGCTCAACGTTTTCTGAAATTCATAAACTCCAATACCTTGGATCAACTTAGCCACACCCCCACCTTGGGCAGCAGTATCCTAGACCTAGTTGTTACCAACATGGGTGACTGGTGTTCCACACCAGAGGTCAATTCCTCGTTGGTCAGATCCGACCACATGCTAATCACCCTAGATATCCACAGCTCACCCCAACTCCCCCCCCATTAGGGAAAACACCGTAAAAAATTTCTCCAAAGCCTTCTTAACGCTTCTTAAGACAGAAGTGGCAAACTTCACGGCACCCATGCAGACAGGAAATAGAGGTATGACTGTTGAATCCTACACAAATGCACTTTATACACATTAACACGAGTGCATGGATCATGCTATCCCTAACAGAACCAAGATGCTATCTTCCAAAAAAAGGAAACCAATCCAGTGGTCCGCTGCCATAAACAAACTCTACAACAGTTGACAGAAACTGTTGCAAAAAAGAGTAAAACCCCATGATTGGAGGAACTCCTTGGTCAGCCTCAGTAAGAAGCTGAGATCTCTCACCCATGCAGACAGGAAATAGAGGTATGACTGTTGAATCCTACACAAATGCACTTTATACATATTAACACGAGTGCATGGATCATGCTATCCCTAACAAAACCAAGATGCTATCTTCCAAAAAAAGGAAACCAATCCAGTGGTCCGCTGCCATAAACAAACTCTACAACAGATGACAGAAACTGTTGCAAAAAAGAGTAAAACCCCATGATTGGAGGAACTCCTTGGTCAGCCTCAGTAAGAAGCTGAGATCTCTCATGATATCCTTCAAAACTAGTTATGAAAACAAAATCGCCACTGATTCTAAAGACAACCACAAAGCATTCTATAGCTATGTCAAGAATCTCAGTGGCAATACTCAGATCTGCTTTGAGTTACAGCACAATGGCACTAAATATACAGAACCAACTGATATTGCCAACATCCTGGCAGATAAGTTCAGTGTTAACTTTACCCCCTCTCACCCCCTAAAGGGCCCATCTCTATACCAGAAGACTGCAAAGTTCCTGTAATCACGGCTGCACAGGTAAAAACCACACTGTCTAAAGCCAAGAACACAGCATCCATGGGACCTAACAACATCCCAGGCTGCATTCTACACAAATTACAGAATGCACTAGCACCCCATCTAAGTACCATGTTCAATCATAGCCTCACCTCAGGCTTTGTGTCCACTGAATGGTGCACAGTGATGGTTATCCCACTCCACAAAGGGGGAGCCACCACGGACCCCAGGAGCCACCTCCCCATTATCCTGACGACCCTGGTCTGCAAGCCCATAGAACGTATCATCATGGATCTTATAAACAAAGACATTGGTAATCTCCAAACTCTGGACCCCATCCAGTTTGGGTTTGTAAAAGGCAGATCATGTCTCCTAAACCTGATAGACCTCTTTGAAGCAGTCACCAAAGCTGTAGATGAGGGTAAGGTGGTTCACACAGCCTATCTAGATCTTGCCAAGGCTTTTGACACCATCCCCCACTCTGGAATTATAGATAAAATCAATAAACTAGGTATAAATCCCTATGTCACAAGATAGGTTGACAACTGGCTCACTGACAGAACCCACACTGTGAAAGTAGCAGACTCCAAATCTGACTTCAGACAAGTGACAAGTGGAGTACCACAGGGTTCAGTCCTGGGTCGTCTCTTGTTTGGTATCTACTTCTCTGAAGTACAGGCTAACACAGAAGGTCTTTGGCTAATGAAGTTTGCAGATGACTGCAAACTAGGAGCCATAATCAAAAACTCCTAATGATGTGGACATCCTACAAAAGAGCCTCACTGAGACAGATGCCTGGTGTCAAAGCCATGACGTCAAGCTCAATGCCAAAAAATGCACTGTCATCCCATTTGGTAAAAACTTTGTACCCATGAAGTACCACATAGGCAGTAGTCTACTTAACACTGAAAGTATGATAAGAGACCTTGGGACACAGGTGGACAGTAGTCTCTCCTTTGATAATCACATCACCACAGTAGTCAGGAAATCCTTCTCCATGGCACACCTCATCAAAAAAGGTTTCTTATTCAGGAAAAAAGAGGTCATTGTTCCCCTCTACTCGTCACTCATAAGACCCATTATAGAGTACAACGCCCTTTTGGTATGTACCTCACAAGACATCTACAACACCTGGAAAGGCCACAGAAATACCTCACACAGAGGATTACTGGCCTCAGACAGATGCACTATTCAGACCGTCTCAAAAAACTCCAGCTTTACTCCGTTGCATATCACCTACTCAGAGGCGATCTCTGCCTAACATGCAAAGCTATGTCAAACCCAGAGCTGTTGGACATGCCCCACCTAAAGTAATCCCAATTCCTCTGAGCTACATGCTCTAGTGACTTAAACCTTGTCATCACAATAAACAGAACATGCTGGACGGATAGATTCCTGTGCCAGAGACTTCCCATACTCTGGAACAAACTACCTATCTATATCAAACAAAGCTCCTCATTAGCACTCTTCAAGAAAAATCTTGATGATTGGATGGGAAATAGGAAATTCACCCCAGGGATCACTTCTGTGGCTCTGCTCAGCAGGGGCACAGGAAAATAATATTTGTGGGTGGCGAAAGGGGTCTATATTTGATCATCAAAGTATTAATACTTCAAATGGTCTAATATCGACCTGAAAACAACAAACACTGAAAATAGCGAAGCTGCAGATAACAGAATGTTTTCCTAGGGTAAGAATTTGGTTGTCCGTTTCCATGGCTTTGCTTTTTTAGCACTTTAGTGGAAAGTTATGGGTTGGGTTCAGGTAACTGTGCGATTGTGTAGACGTTAGGGTTAGGGCAGGTTATGTGATTTAGGGTTATGGACCAGGTGAGGTGAGTGTGCGATAGTGATAGTCTTTAGGGTTAGGGTGGAGTATGTGATTTAGGATTGGTGTGGGTGAGGTGAGTGCACGATAGTGATAGACTTTAGGGTTAGGGCAGTGTATGTGAGTTAGGGTTAGGGTGCGGGTGAGGTGAGTGTGCGATAGTGATAGACATTAGGGTTAGGGGGGGTATGTGAGTTAGGGCGTGGGTGAGGTGAGTGTGGATAGTGACGGACCTTAGGGTTAGGGTTTGGGTTAAGGATAGTGGATAGATAGTACTGTATGTACAGTTTAGTGTAGGGTTAGATGTAGGATTTTAAGTGTATGTGTGTGGATTGCTGTTTTTTTGGTGTGCTTGTGTTGTGTGTGTGTTTCTCAGAACAGTGAATTTTTTCACAGGGAAAAAAATCACTGTTCTGAGCTTTCAATGTTTTAAGATTTCATGGTTAGAAGTTTGAGGTTGTTGTATTCAATGATGTGCTGTTTTGTTGAACTGTTATAGACCCAACGAAAGCCAGGGTACCTTTTTGGCTAGGCTTATATAAGCCCTAAGGCCAATAGCCTAGTATCTACCTAAGAACCTAAAATGGGGTAGCAATTCATTCTTTAGCAGTATCCTGTGTGGATTAATAATGCATGACTCACTCATTACTTGCTGTCAGCACAGTAATGTAATTAAATTGCAGCACAAAACTGGATTTGAACCCAGAACTGCATGCAGTAAAATGTACTGCAAGCAATGTGTTTAACACACTGAACTAATGGGTCACTGCAAGTGGCTGTGTATTTGCATGATATATGCGCACATATACAGACTGTGTGAAACTTTTCTACATCCATGTGTGCGAGCATGGCTTAGTATGGTTAATATATATTTATATTTTTATTCATATTTCTATTCATATGTATAGTCATATCTAAATATATAATGTATTACTATATTAATATGTTAGTTTATATTTATATTTATATTTCCATTTCTATTGATATTATATATATATTTATATTTAAATGTATGATATATTAATCTGTTAAGATATATTATACTTATATTCATATTTTTTTGTTTATACTTAAGCTGCTGGTAAAAGGGCACATATACCTGCTATGACTATAAGTAGCCCTCAGTATGTTTAGCTGGAAACACCTGTTTAACCTAAGACCTGTGCAACATGGTGGGCTAAAGCAGTATGATATAGTGGAGTGGGACCTGTGTCCGGGGCTTGGCATAGGTGTTTATTTTCTACATAAGACTAACACTGTAATAAACAGAAAAGCTCATTAAAGCACATTAAAGTTCATTTAAGATGTGCTAAGCGAAGCTGTGTGGCACACTGCTCCTCACCTCTTTACACAAATCCACGCAAACCCATGCTAAAAAAATATAAAGAAAAGAAAAAGTGGGTAATAGGACAGTAGTGAAATGGAGGCTAGCAGGGTAAAACACTGTGAAAATCAGGTAGGGTTGTGCAGGAAGGGTGTCGGAAAGACCCATAGCTATCCATTTCTTGTACAGCAACAGCTGTGCATTTGGATAGATGTGTACATGAATTTGGACTCTCAAACCCCAGAGAGAGGGGTGAGGACAAATTAAATGTCTTATCAAGCCAATTGAAACAAATTACTTGTGTCAAGTGGACACATGTGCGAAATGGAGAGCTATGTATTAGGCATTTTTTTTGTGGGACATATGCCCATTATTTTTTAGAAGGTGAGAGGGGAATGTTGGGGAAGGGACATAGGTACATGTGGGGAGGTAAGTTGAGTAGAAGCAGATGTATTTGCAGACAGACAAGACAGACAAGACAGGAGATGGTGTGTGAGATATGAGGAGTGTAAACACCTAGGATGGGGTGGGTGTTGTGCACTCCGAGACACATGTGCCTTCAGACAGCAGCAGCATGAATCATGTCCCCACCTGTGGGACAGTTGACACTGCTCCTTCACTGCCCCAAAGGTGACTGTGCTCAAGACTGGGTTGCTGGGCCAGCCTGCCCCACCAGGTTGGCCAGTGTGCCCTCAATCTGGTGCAGGCATGGTTCATAAGTCTGCTGACTGTATACCATGGCTGGCAGTTGTCTTTGGATGATAGCAGCCCCTCCACCACTGCTCCCAGGGCAAGGCTGGGCCCCATATCCTGAGACAGTTCCACCTGATGCAGCAGGTGATACAGTGGCAGTGGAGAGGGCACCACTGGCCTGGGTCCCAGATGTGCTAAGACCCTGTGCCACAGCCATCTGAGGGATGGCAGGTGGATCAGCAGAGGGGTTACTGTGGTGACTGAGGTAAAGCAATAAGTATAGATTAGTTAGGAACAAAGCATATTGTTAGTAATAACAGCATGCAGAACAGTGGAAATAACCCAAGTGCATATCAATGCATATTATGTGAAACACAGCAATAAATAACAAAACAGTCAGTATATTAATAGCATGCCAGTAACACTTATGGCATAAGGCCAACAAAATAGGTAATTCAACAAGATATGTTAATATGCAACCATTATAATACATAACAATAGTAAAACACATACCCCAAAATACAGTTTAATGTAACAACATATGTTAATAGTAAACCATAACTAATGAATAACAATAATAAATAAATGAAGATAAGGGCTGTGAAGAGACAGAAAACAGTCTATTAGTACCATTATAGGCTATTTACTTGATAAAAGTACTACTTTCTACTCTACAAGTCTGTCCTTTCTTTATGTGTACAGCTACCCTAAAGGTCCTGTAACACATACATACCTCTCAAGCTATTCACATGGGACAGTATGGGACAAGCATTAACAACTGTGAGTGCAGAACTACACAGAACACTTGCACGTTAGGTGGACCTATATAACTACCAAGGTGCACTGTGGGCTGATGTAGTGATACTTTGCTATTTAGGTAACCTGTCAATGGTATTCCTGTAACAGAGGGGTTACACACTACTAATTACATTACATGACAGTGTGTCACTTGAGAGACATGTATGTGTACAGTAGAGAACCTAAACAACTATCATGCCTTGCTTAGCAGGCATGGGAATAGATCCCAATAGCAGTGGCTGCAGAAGACATCTGAATGGAATGTATAAATTGTCTGCAGCAACTTTTTAACAGACACAACAGGCATACCACCATACCATAATTGCACATTTTATTTATTTTATTTAATTTTATTATTATTATATTTATTTCCTTTATTTTATGCTGTATTTCCACATTCTTGCTAATGATTATAACAGCCTGTGACATCTAAACACACAATTATTGACTAATAATGTCGGCTACTTCACCCATTTATCCGTAGTTCTTGTGGAGAGAGAATCTGTAATCATTATGTGACTGATATTGTAATATTTAGTGCTACATAGCACTGGATTTGAACCCTGTTCTGCGTGTGATAAAATGTACTATAGACAAAGCATTTAACAAACCAAGCTACTAAGTCACTGCTGATTACTATCTGACTGATATTTACCTAGAGCTCACCTAGAACCAAAATATGACCTGTTATTTAGTACTACAGTTTTATATTAAACTGCAGTGACAGTAGAACACATATGCATGGACTACTAGCATAAGAGAGATATTAGGTAATCTATACATTTCTATCTAGACTGCAGGTGTACACAGTTTATTGTTATTGAGTTGAAATATCTGTGACATCAACAAACAATATCAGATCATGAAGTGAACTACCTCACTCATATACCTTCCTTACCTGCTGTTTTTGAATGACAGAGCATTATGTGAACAATATGGGCCTAGAAGCAGCCTTGAATGGTACTATGTGTGTTAAACATTACATTTGGCAGCCATTATATTTGCGGTCTACAGCTATTACAGTCTTATACTTGACTGCAGCACATTTACCTTGCAGTCTGAATGCATACAGCTCTACTGTAGTGGCTAAAACAAGGCAATGCTGATGCACACAATTTACCTTGGTGTTATTGGTATTGGCTCATGTGTTATTGAAAAACAGTTGTCATAATTCATTTCTTGCAAAACAGCTCTACTTCCACACTTATTGCACTACAGACTTTACTGTATAAACTTTCATAAAGTTTGTGGTATTGTTTCATGTTTGTATTACACAACAGTTGTCAGTATTCAGTTCTTGAAAAACAGCTCTAATTCCACAATTAGTGCACAAAAGACTTTATTGTATATACATCAATGCAGTTACTAGCAGTGTTTCGAGTTTTTATTGCACAATAGTTGTCATTATTCAGGTCTTGCAATACAGCTCTAATCTCATAGTTATTGAACTACAGACTTTATTGTATATACTTTCTTGCACTTAATGTTTTACTCTTTCTTGCTTAATGCACTACAGTTGGCAGTATTCAGTCATTGCAGTACAGCTGAAAGTCCACATTTATTGCATTACAAACTTTACTGTACATACTTTATTACAGTTAATGATTTCCTAATTCTTGTTTATTTCAGTACAGTTAGAATAATGCATCCGTACTCACCACACTCAAAGTGCAACCTGGCCATGCGCCCTGCATGCCCCTTGATGTTGCAAACCCTGTCCTCTGCAGCTGTTGGGAGAGAAGCACACCATTATGCATACCAGTTTAGCAATCATTCAGATTAGCTATAGCTGAAACAGAGGAAAAGTTACTTACATACTTGTGGGGCATTTCCTGCCGAAGCTTCTTGGACCCAGGTGTCCAAGAGATCCCACTTTCATCGCTTCAGGTCATCATGGTGGTGATGTACCTGCTCACCTGTATGGGGGATACCTGTTACACTGGTGAGTTCACTTGCCAGCCGTCCCAGGCCTCTGCCTTACACTCTGAGTCCCTGAACCCTCCCTGCAGCAGCTGGTCATCATGTTTTTTTACAAGGAGTCCAAGCATGACCCTGGACTCCTGAATGCCTCAAAGTTGCACATGAAAGCACAAACCCACTCCAATGCATGCCATAGTATCCTTCAGAGACAGAACTCCACTGTATTATGCTGTATTCCTGCCTATTCCACTTAATATTGCCATTGGGCAATATTTAAAAATGTGGCACATCACTTAGCAGCGTGCAAAGCAATGCAACTGAGTTGAGCAGTGTGAATACCAGCCAAGCAAAGCTGAGCAGAGCATAAACATGCTCAGCTAGTATCATGTTCATGTGGTGCTTAGCAGGTCTTAGCAGAGCTTAGTTGAGCGCAGCGGGTCAATATTTAAAATAATTGTTATAATTTGTATTTCAAAAATTAATGCGCACTTCCCTTTCTATGTATTGAAACCTTGGACCTACTTCACATGAGGCTGTAACTCTATCCATTTAGCTACATGGATATGTGGAATTCTACTATACCTTTACATAGTCCTCTGAGCTACGTATAAGCACTGCTGACACCATGCCACTCTGCGCAAACACACTCAGCTACGCTTAAACATGACATTTAAATAACTAATTAGTAGAGCTACATTAGCAGGGTGCTGTACTTCTGTGTATGTCATCCTTCAGATGAGACATTAAAACTGAGACTCCATCTACCTGAGACTCCATCTACCTGAGTTGGTGGATGTAAATGACACGATTTAAAGATTAGAGTAAGTTTCATGATGCCTTGCTCAAATTTTACCTAGTAGTATTAAATACATCATTAGGTCAACTGTGATAGGAGGATACTAGCCTAGTGGGACTAACCTGGACAGCCATGGATGGATGGGTGGATAGATGGATATCAGATAGAAAGTGACTGTTCCTGTAGTGTTGTTCACCCCCCCCCACATAAAATGCACATTTGCCATGAAACAGCATGATTTTTCCTGCTGATTTCATCTCTGTTAACATAGACAGCACCTTTATTGTTTTGTTTTAACCACTTTCCTTGGAGATATATCTTTTTTTTTCAGACTGTATACTTTGGTAGTCATTTAGTACTTTTACTGATCCTGAGCCCTAACAACATTATCTTGTTAAACCAAATGAACCAAACCAAATAAAACAAACAGATATGCAGTGTAAAAGCAATCAAATAGTAATCCAAGTTTATTAAAATTCAAGTAGGTAACATTACCTTGTTGCCAAAAGAGTTTTGAGTGGAGCCATATGCCCTTCCTGCTGTCTCCTTCTGCACTGTCTTAGTTCATTAATTTATACATTATGTGATATATGTTATACCTTTTTCTGTATTGCAGGAAAGTCAAGTTTATCTCTACACTTAGTGGACTTAAGATAGAGAAGCTAATCCTGGACAGGACACACTCACACCCACACACACACACACACACACACACACATTCATGCACACAAATTACACACATGCCTGTGGGTAACTTGTTAGATCTGCAATTCACCTTCTACATGTCCATCAGATGTAGGAATAAAAAGGAACACCAGGTAGAACACTGTACAGATAAATGGAAGATATGCAGAGTCTACACAGAGATCCTGACTTTGTTCCTAAGGCTAATGGAACTAGTCTTAACACACTTAATGGATACAGGGATGCTTCCATTGCAAGAGCTCACCTGTGAAGTATAAGGTTTGTCAACTATCCAATATCATTTAAAAATGTGATGCATTCAAACAATATGTGACATAATAAAGTCTTATTGATTCTTTAATAATAATCAAGCAGTTTATTAAGTTTTTAAGATTCCCATTTTCAAAGGTCTTCCCCTTAATTGTTAACTGTTATTGCTATTATTTGTTAGTCTGAATCTGCAAACTGATTCAATATTTCTTCATGAAATTTTCAGGAAATGCTAGTGACGCAACTATTTATAAAACAGGCTTAGAGTGGACTCCTACTATCACAGGCACAGGAACAATTGCATCTTGAATTTGAATGCAAAAATCAAGTTTAATTTAATTTTTATAACTCAACACATACAAAAATAAATAAATAGATAATCTGTATACAGAAACATATATTCCTTTTAGGTCTGAAATCACACCAGCATTATGTATTTTTTAGGATTGTTAGTATTTTTTTTACTCTACTCAGAAGAGAGCTACAGGACATACATTTGCTTTCAGGTCACTGTTCTGAAAATGTTGCATCTTGTCAATTGCTAAGGCCAAGTCTAACTTAAATTACACCCTAACTTCAAATGATAATGTTTTACTGCTGTTTCAAGATATCCATACAGAGCTTTCAAGATAATACAGCAGGATAATTCCATTAATATTATGCATTTTCATAGCCTAATAACTTTTAGGGAACATTGACAAAAGAATCTGAAATATCTGCATGCCTGTCAGAACATGGGAAATATGTGTATTTTGCTATATAATTTTATTTGTATTATAGTTCCGAGAAAATAGAAATATGTTTGGTTGTTGCAAAATATACATGTGTTTTAGCACAGTACTCAAATACCTAGATAAGATGACTGTCAGTACATAATAATAAGGGACAATTTCACTGCAACTGTATGAAACATTACAGCAAATGTCTCAAAATAATATATCATTAAGAAATGCCCTTAGTTGCTCATTCCAACTAGAGGGATACATGCACAACTGTATTTTCAGGTAATGTACTTTACTGCACATAAAACTAAATTATTGGAGGGGTCATAAGGTTAGTGACAAAAAGGTATCTATTTAGGTGAAATAAATATGATATATACATCTTATTTAATGACAACCCAGCAAAGAAGTACTCAAGGCCATTAATGTGTTTACCAAAATAAGCAGAAGGGCACTGCAGCAGCCCCTTCTTTTCCCAGCTCAGCATGGTTTCTGCTCACACCACAGCACTACAAAAACACTGCCACAACACTATTCAAGTTCATTACCACTACAAACGAGAGCAGGTACCATGGTAGCTCTGTAGCCAGGGTGTTCCATGACCTCTCAAAAGCATTAGACACGTCTCACATTACAAACTTTTTACCCAAGCTGTCCAACCTAGGATTAGAATCAGCATCTCTCTCCTGGTTTCATACCTATCTAACAAACAGGAAGCAGGTAGTAAGATAGTTAAGCAATATCCCACCCTTTCTGTCTGTAGCAGTTGGAGTCCAGAAAGGCTCCATTCTTGGTCCTCTGCTCTTTGACATCTAAACAAATGATCTTCAGACTGCTACTAAACATGCCTCTATCATACAGTATGCAGATGATTCAGCCTTAATATGTGCTACCAATAGTCTACATACTTTAGAGCACCTTACTCAGGAGTCCCTCTCTTCTTTAGAAGACTGATTATCAGACTCACAACTGCTGCTGAACCTTAATAAAACAAATCTAGTCCTGTTCATCCCTAAATCACTATCTGCCCCCCCCCCCCAAAAAAAAAAAAATGAGTCTTTATCCACACTTCCATCACATAAACATTGAGCTAGTGACACAGACTAAAGTGTTAGGATCCATTATTGATGAAAATCTAAAAATTGACCATTGTGTAGAACAGATTATAAAGAAAGCACATCAAAAACTTGGCTTCGTCTACAAGATTAAAACTTCTCTGACAGACCAATGCAGAATAAACATAATACCCTTCTGCTCACACCTCTCTCTCCTCTACATTTCCCCTGTTCTATTTACCCTACAGCCTACCCTACTCTCCTCTCTGAAACAATACTATAACAAAGTTGCCATATTTGTTTCTAACCACAGGTTTAGAATACACCACTGAATATCCCTAAAACAGCTACAATGGATAGAACTGAGACACTCATTAATCCACTCTCAACTCACATCGACACACAATACCACCCTGACAAATGTCCTAGCCTGTGTACCATTCTACATCACAGCAACCATATTAGACCCTTATGGTCTACTGAAAAAATATGACTAACTGTTTCTAAATCTAAAAAATCCATTGGGGATTCTCTATACTCCTCTTACCTCCCAGAAATTTGGAATTGTAGTCTCTTAGAAATTAGACAAACAAAAATGCTATTGCCTTTCAAAAGCAGCAAAAACAATACTTCTGTGAAAAATGTCTATGTACACACACCAAATCCAACCAAGTCTGGCCCAAAACCAAAGCAAACTAATTTCAAGAAGGATATGAACAAAGGACGATACAACTGTATTTTTTTTTGCTCTTTCTTCCCATACTCTTCTTGCATCAACTAATACCTTATCTATGTATAGTCCTCCCACCTTTTTGTTTTCAAATTCTTTTCTCTAAACTAGCTTTACCTCATCTATCTCCAAACCTTTTTTTCACTCTCCACTATTCCATCCCTGTTATCACCACAGTAAATAATCTTATTGTTACATTAGTTCTCAATGTTACCTCAACTCTCTCTGTTCATCTTTCACCCCCCTTCATACTTCCCTTGCTTTCCTACTTCCTTATCTACGCAGGACGTCACCTATTCTCTACACTTGAAATTGTAAATAATTGTATTTTTTATTGCTAGTCTATCTATAGCAGTTTTTTTCCGTTTTGAGATACCATGTAATGTTTTATCCTTTTTGTTATGATGGAATCTTCTTTTGATGTGGTATGTAATATATTTATTCTCACTTGCTGCTATGTCAGTAGCTTTTCTATCTAGGCCGCCACTGAAAGGGGTATCTCTTTAATTATGCCCAGTCGAACTACCCAGTAAACAAATGCAATAAATGGAAAAAACAAATACATTCTTGTAGTGTTTTACTCTCTAAACTATATTCTAACACACGGGGTAACATCACAGTCTGTGCAATAGTATTGTGTTACTAATGCTGTCCCACAGCACTATTGTGTTACTGTTGCTCTTCCACAATAGTATTGTGTTACTAATGCTGTCCCACAGGACTACTGTGTTACTAATGCTCTTCCACAATAGTATTGTGTTACTAATGCTGTCCCACAGCACTATTGTGTTACCAATGCTCTTCCACAATAGTATTGTACTACTAATGCTCTCAGACATGTGCATTTTTTTCCCTGTTTGCACTCCTTCTGTGACACTCTTGTGAGATCCTGACAGATTAAACTCTTTGTACTTTTGATGGGCATTCTTTTTTCAGGAGGTTGCTAGAATCTTTGTTGGAAAATATCTGCCTGAAAGGCAAAGATCTGCTATATCAATGGAGACAGAATTAGTACGCTGTTCTTTGCAGATTTCCTGAATTTGCTGTACTGATTTTGTTATAAACTAGTATCGGATGCATGTGTCTCCTTTCTTCTGGTAGATATGAAAACAAATATGAATAAACTTCTTATTATATTATTTCCTAGTTTGCTAAGTCTATTCATACTTGTTAAGCATTTTGTCACTCAGGTCCACCTCTGACCCCCACTTTGCTGTTGTATCTAACATCTGCATTTGGTTTTAGCTTCAGGCTGCCAATTTGCTTGTGTATCATGATATATTTTTGCCCATAATGAAAATAATAAACATATGTATAGTTATTTTGTTTTGGGCCTGGCAAACCATATTACTGCAGTAATTTTTGGGGCATTCTGAAGTCACAATTAGTGCTGCCACCAACACTTAAATGTGCCTCCAGGAGTTTGGCCACATACCTGACCTAGTACGATTTATTGTTTCTTGGAATTCTGAGTTCAGGCAGCAGACGAGTTTGAAGTTAAAACAAACCTCTCTGTAAATAAGATATAATTCTTCCCAGCTAAGGAACCCATCATAGAAGATTATGAGAGGGTCACTGATGCTGACCACAATATTTTGTGTTTGAGACAGGTCCCTATTGAAATGTTGGCGCATGTTCTAACATGTCCCCTCCAAAGAAGGACAGAAAACAGAGGAGGAGATCAAATTTCGAAGATCCCTCTTCTTCTTAAAACTTCTTTTTGCAAAAGGGAGAAAGCCCTCCTGCACCCCCCATGTGGGGGGCAAGCCCCCACCCCAAATTATACACACCAAAATTGAGGCTGCCATACCTTGGAAAAAAGGGAATATTCCAAGAAATGGCATCTCAGACTTGGTATATGCAACTCTGATCTTTTGACCATTCAGTCTCCATGTTGTCAAGACTTGTTCTAGTGGGTCCTGACATTTCAAAAAGGTTACTGTCCAAGACATGGATGCTAAGAAATTCACGTCAAGCTTGAAGCTTGAGAAGTGAATCTTGCCATCCAAGTTGAGAACACATAATATTAAGTTAGCATCACCAACCCTCTAATAATTCTTTGTAGTACATGCATCATTATCTGCTCCATGTACTAATAGTTACAGTAAAAATGGAAAAAAAAAACCTAAGTGTTTTGCTATATTTCAAAGCTATAAATCACATAGCAAGTTCTGTCAGAAGGGCAGTGTACCTCAGTCCTTTAGATTTACACTCACCTTCAATGCCTCTCAACTATTCAGATTTTCATCTCATAAGTTGGGTCTGTTCTCATAGACTTCACGGTTATCAAAGAAATTACAGAGGACTGAAAACACTAAATAATGGCATACATTTAGGTTTCAAACTTTGTATTATTTAGAAAATCAGGCAAACACACATCGTGTTATCCTAGTAACATTCTAAATTTTTATGAAAACAAAATTGCCACTGATTCTAAAGACAACCACAAAGCATTCTATAGCTATGTCAAGAATCTCAATGGCAACACTCAGATCTGCTCTGAGTTACAGCACAATGGCATTAAATATACAGACCCATCTGATATTGCCAACATCCTGGCAGATAGGTTCAGTGCTAACTTTACCCTCCTCTCACCCTCTAAAGGACCCATCTCTATACTGGAAGAATGCAAAGTTCCTGTAATCATGGCTGCACAGGTAAAAAACACACTCTCTAAAGCCAAGAGCACAGCATCCATGGGACCTGACAACATCTCAGGCTGCGTTCTACATGAACTACAGAATGAACTGGCACCTCACCTAAGTACCATGTTCAATCATAGCCTCACCTCAGGCTTTGTGCCCACTGAATGGTGCACAGCGACGGTTATCCCACTTCACAAAGGGGGAGCCATCACCGACCCCGCAAACCCCCATTAGCCTGATGAGCCTGGTCTGCAAGACCATGGAATGTATCATCATGGAACTTATAAACAAAGACATTGGTAATCTCCAAACTCTGGACCCTACCCAGTTCGGGTTTGTAAAAGGCAGGTCATGTCTCCTAAACTTGAGAGACTTCTTTGAAGCAGTCACCAAAGTGGTAGAAAAGGGTAAGGTGGTTCAGACAGCCTATCTAGATCTTGCCAAGGCTTTCGACACCATCTCCCACTCTGGAATTATAGATAAACTCACTAAACTAGGTATAAATCCCTATGTCACAAGATGGGTTGACAACTGGCTCACTGACAGAACCCACACTGTGAAAGTAGCAGACTCCAAATCCGACTTCAGAACAGTGACAAGTGGAGTACCACAGGGTTCAGTCCTGGGTCCTCTCCTGTTTGGTATCTACTTCTCTGAAGTACAGGCTAACACAGAAGGTCTTTGGCTAACAAAGTTCACAGATGACTGCAAACTAAGAGCCATAATCAAAATTCCTAACGATGTGGACATCCTACAAAATGGCCTCACTGAGACAGATGCCTGGTGTCAAAGCCATGGCCTCAAGCTCAATGCCAAAAAGTGCATTGTCATCCCCTTTGGTAAAAACTCTGTACCCATGAACTACCACATAGGCAGTAGTCTACTTAACACAGAAAGTGTGATAAGAGACCTTGGGACACAGGTGGACAGTAGTCTCTCCTTTGATAATCACATTGCCACATTAGTCAGGAAATCCTTCTACGTGGCACACCTCATCACAAAAGGTTTCTCATTCAGGAAAAAAGAGGTCATTGTTCCCCTCTACTCATCACTCATTAGACCCATTATAGAATACAACTCCCCTTTTGTTATGTACCTCACAAGACATCTACAACAACTGGAAAGGCCGCTGAAATACCTCACAAAGATGATCACTGGCCTCAAACAGATGCCCTACGCAGACCATATAAAAAAACTCCAGCTTTACTCCATCGTATATCGCCTACTCAGAGGCGATCTCTGCCTAACATGCAAAGCTATGTCAAACCCAGAGCTGTTGGACATGCCCCACTTAAAGAAATCCCAATCCCTCCGAGCTACATGCTCTAGTGACCTAAACCTGGTCACCACAATAAACAGAACATGCTGGAGGGATAGATTCCTGTCCCAGAGACTCCCCATACTCTGGAACAAACTACCTAGCTATATCAAGCAAAGCTCCTCATTAGCACTCTTCAAGAAAAATCTTGATAATTGGATGGGAAATAGGAAAGTCACCCCGGGGATCAATTCTGTGGCTCTGCTCGACAGTGGCACAGGAAAATAATTTTCTTGGATGGCAAAAGCCAGGGTACCTTTTTGGCTAGGCTTATATAGGCTATAGGGCCAATAGCCTAGTACCTACCTATAAACCTATGAACCTATGAATTTAGAACAGGAAGTCATGCACATGTTACCGGTGGACAGCAGGCATACCCAACCTTAGCATCTTTAGCAGGGGGGTGCCTAACATTTTTTAGGTTACGTCTTGCACTACTCTAGCGCTTAACTGATTTGTCTTTTTTATAATATCAGAGCATAATCAGCACACTACATGCATTACAAATGCATTACAGTACCTTCTGTGCTTAACCTTGCCAGGAGTTGTAAACACTTGATTATCAGTGCTCTGTGCTATGACCATTGGTTCCAAGCAGAGACTCATAGTTGATTACTTGCATAATGACCCAGGGACCTTCATAGGCTAGTCCTGTTTCCCACAGTGAGAATTAAAACTTTTACCTTTTGTCTGTAGGGTAAGATCTTAACTATTATGCCAACCCTCAACTAAGAGACTATTTGCTGAACTGCATTTACTGCTGTTGATTTTCCTGTATATCTTCTGGAGCTGAATTCTTTTACAGGACTCATAGGTTTTTATTCTAAACCTAGATCTTTTTAATGATATATACTTTTGAATCCCAAGTCAGCCTTTAATTAAGAGAAAGAGTACTTTGAAAAAATATGTGGTTTACGGGCATTTAAACAGTAGACATTTTTGTTCGTTAAGAAGAGAATGACCTTTATTTTTTCCTGTGAGGAGGATGCATGTGTGAAATTTTCATTGTTACTGACATTAATCAGTTTCTATCTTCTGTCTCTTCAATTACACTGTTTTCAGTTAATATTTTTAGATCAAAAACTGACACTGAGCAGTGCAGATCTTTCCTAACTATAGTTCATTCCTAACATACACATGCACATATTCTCTTCTTCCATGCAGAGGATAGTCAGGATCCTTTCAAATATAGGTGATTCTGCAGTAACAGAGGACATTTTTATGACACAATAACCCCCCCCCCAAAAAAAAAAGCAGGGAGTGCAGAAACCCTGTCTTCCCTTACAAAGTACAGCCTCAGGTAGTTATGCTGTTCTTGCCTCAGTCAGCCAGTGCCTACAGTGTCTAAAGGATTCAGAAAAGCAATGCCTTGGAGGTCTATGACAGAGTAGGTAGGGAACTGGGCGGCACAGTGGTGCAGTGGTTAATGTTGTTGCCTCACAGCAAGAGGTTCTCTGGTTCGATTCTCGGCTGGGGTGCCTTCTGTGTGGAGTTTGCATGTTCTCCCTGTGTTCGCGTGGGTTTCCTCCGGGTACTCCGGTTTCCTCCCACATTCCAAAGACATGCATCTGGAGCATATCTCCCCGGGCCTCTGCTGAAAACAGGCTCTGTGGAACCTAGTCAGACTTTCCCGGTCAACAAATGTTAAATAAAAATAAATAAAAAACTGCCACCCCAAAATATACACACACACATATACATATATATATATAAATATACTTCTAAATTTCCAAGTTTCAAAACTTTGAATTTCTTATGGTCGAGACCATAAGATCGATGTTTTGAAACTTTCGAATGTAATAAAAAAATTAAATAAAACAAAAAAAAAAATCTTTTTTTTTTTTACATTGCCCCTGCACCCCCAAACACCCTGATGATTAAATATACCAACTCAAAGATCGCACTACAGCGAGGAAAATGGTAAATATACAGTTCTGCATTGTGCGGTGACCTCCATTTAAACAGTTTTAAGCTTTAAAACGTCGATCTTATGATCTCGACCATAAGAAATTTGAAGTTTTGAAACTTCGAAATTTAGAAGTCGACCCACATGTACACAAAAATTAAAGATTAACAAAAGTACCACAGATTGAATGTAAGGTGTACAGTGACTGGCATATAGACAGTTTGGTTCCCCAATCTGAATACAAAACTAAAATCTTTCCTTCTCTACAAATAACAATCTGACACTGTTTCACACACTGGAATGGATCATGGGAAAACATATTGTGACTTTATCCCTTTTTTCTGATGCAATACACCCCTCTAATAGTCAGAGTAAAAAAAGACAAAAACTGCCTTTTACTGCCTTTGTTGTATAATTGGATGCCTCCCAATAAATGCAAAGCACATACACAAACATGCACACAGACGCCCACACACACACACACACACACACACACACACACACACACACACACACACACACACACACAGACGCAAACACACAGACTTTTTTCTTGCCAGTGAAGACACTTCTCAGTGAAGAAATTAAAAAAAAATGTTGGTCTGATCACTTTGACAGAATTGCATTATCTCACGTGTCCTCTCTCTTTTTTACAATGCAGATTTTATCTGCTTGCAAGTGCCAGGTTTAGTGTGGTAAAGTGAGAGATCAACTAAAATATGCAACTGATATCTCTGTTTACAACGCATAGTAACAGGGCATAGAATGACTAAGCATGACTACTAACTGGTGCAGGGGGCAGTGAGGATTCATGCTAAAGAATACAATGGGATATCACTTTAGGGTTCCAAAGTTTATTAATTTCTAGGGCAACTTGAAGGGTAATAACCTTGCTCTTATGATTCCTTGCTACTTTACTAACAAAGTTATTATTCTACTGTAGTGCTGAACAACAGAAAAAAAAACCCTGAAAACCTGTTTTTTTAAGATTGTTTTCATATTGATGCTAAAATAAAAATCAACAATACATTAAAGTTGATTTGTTTGTGTTTTCTCTGTGTGCTAAGATAACCTGTGACCAGTCACTAAATGTTTTAAATAGTAATGGCTCGATGATCCGATCTGCTCACAGATGGTAACACATACTGTATGTAGTACATGAAACTCCACACGTAATGCTTTAAAATCTAGAAAAAAACAAACTTGTTAAGACCTTGCCAGAAATATGCTTACCAAGCTCATGTCAGTTATCTCTAAGTACTGTTCATGGTTTCATAGATTAGTACTAGGCTAATTGCCCTTCTGGGCCATTTTAAGCCTAGCCAATTACCCCATGTGAGAATCAAACCTTGCATTTTGTGTCTGTAAGGGAAAACTTAACCATTATGCCAACCTCCCCTTGTTAAGGTTGAGTTTCATGCTAGGGATTGGCAGTAGACAGTGCTGGCTGGAAAAAGAAGAGGAGCTGAAGGTAAAACACCTTTAAAAGCTTTTAGATACTTCACTCTGCTACATTTATAAACAAAGAAATGTGTGAATAATGTTATTTTGTTCTGTCTGCTGTCTGTTTGACAATGATAAGTGTTTTATCAGTTTTCAAATACTTCCAAATCAGGTACAACACTTCACACTCTAACCCTGTTTTGTTCTGTATCTGCTACTAGTACATGGATTAGATATAGCTCCATGTACTATAAAGAATTATGAGTGGGTCTAAAAACAGAACACAGAACTCTTAACCATGTGTTCTTGACAAGTGTGGCAA